>NC_072737.1:13906233-14157514 GCF_026930045.1 Uloborus diversus
CATGGAACATCCATGATTGGTCACAAAGAGTTCCACGGGTGATTCTCAACCAGGGTGGACAAGATGCCATGTCAGCCTAGTCTTAAACCAGGAGCCCGTCTCTTGAGAGGGCCCAGCTCGGAATCAAAGTAATATAATTTTGACAAATTTTATGAGGGGACAGTGACCCAGTGACCAAACTGACGAGTGCCCACCTTGGCTCTCGGCAGCCTTGTCCTCAACCTGTGGTCAGTGGACCACTAGTGGTCCTTATTCTTCAAGCAGTTTTAAGGCGGTCCGTGTACAGCTAGTGAAAATTTATCTACAGCATAACTTCGGTTAAACAATACCCGATTTAACGATTTCCTCGATTTAATGATAGACTATCGTCAAATCAGAATCAGGGCTATACTGAATATCGTGCTTATGGTTGTAATCAACGAGGAAACCTTTCGGATTCATCTCATTTCACCTAATATAACTGTAGTGAAAATAAATGAAATACACCGCCACCTCAGTCATTTCCAGCCGAGGACTGCAGTTTCGTGCTTATTAGCACTCATCAGCCCGGCATAGGAAAGTGACTGAGCTGGAGATGGAAAACCTCTTAAGGGAGCCAAGAGTGCCAAACAAACTGGTAGCTAATATAGATTTAGGCCAGAAGTGGGCGGTAATTTACTGAATATAACATGCCTTGCCTTCAATTTTCGAGTTGAACCGAACGATCGTTTTTGTTCACTCGTCTGGTCTCTGCTAAATTTATATTAGCTACCAGTTCGTTTGGCATTCTTGGCTTTCTTAAGAGGTTTTCCAGCTCAGTCACTTTCCTATGCCAAGCTGATGAGTGCTAATAAGCACGAAACTGCAGTCCTCGGCTGGAAATGACTGAGCTGCCGGTGTATTTCATTTATTTCTGCTTTAGCCCTGACTAATGGGCGGTAATTTACTGAATAATTAATTTACTGAATATAGTGAAAACATTATACGTTCGTATGTGGTAGGATCAGGATTCGGAAGGGTACCAAGTGTGGTCCTCAGAAGTGAAAATGTTGAGGACAACTGTTCTAGAATTGTCCTCAAAGAGCATTTCACATGTTAAGAGGTAGAAATGGAGTGAATTTTCTTTTTATAAACGATATTTGAAACTGAATAAAATCTGCAAAGGGATAGTGATGGATAGGAAAGAGATAGGTGATTACAAGCTTTCTTGAAAATAATAGTTTTAGTGTAGTTCGGAATGGGGTTGTTTCCTTTAGTCAAAAGTAGTACTTTTTGTCACTGAAATTGATAGAATAAGAAAAAAAAAACAAAAAACATGGACTCAGAAAATACTTTAATTTTCCCAACAGTTATTTTTTAATTAATTTTTTGAAATGTCCGATTCTTCAAACAAGGCGTGGTCTTTATGACGTCACAAATGATGCACTATGGCGCATCTTTCTACCGCATTTCCACGTTATGATAATCAAGAAGCGAATTCCTACTCCTATTCCTGTTCAGAGTCACAACTGACTACAACTGTATTTATGCCTTGCCTCTATTATTTTATATACCGATAGATGGCAGCACCATCACCGGATCGAACAGTTAATGAGAATTTAGAACTAGTCCAGGAGCTAATAGCTACCTGGTGCTAGCACCCCCAGAGGTATCGTTTCACTTGAAGGACATTGAGACCACGAGCATATTTAACGTCGCCCAGTCCCCTTTAATGACGACGGTGGGTCTTCGACCATCGAGGTTCGAACTCAGGACCCTCCGGCCCCGAATCCAACACTCTACCGATCGGGCTACCACGGCCCCATGCGAATTACAATTGCGCTCTACGCTTGCTATCAATCATATCGTTGCCAATGCACGTGAGTAAAGATGCGAATTAAATATTTTGGACCGTGAATGGCAACACTGAATGGCATTTCATCATTTGTGATGTCATCGGCAGAAGCGTTAAACGATAAAAGAGCACCGATTTAAGTAATTTTTCTAAAAAATATTAAACTTAAAGAAATTATTTTAAAAATGGTAGGATTTTATGTTTTTAAGCATGTTCTTTCAGAAAAAAATACTTTTAAAATTTTGAAAACGACCCCATTGATAAGAATATTGTTCCACTGGAAAGGAAAGGTTAAAACAGTTTTTACGTTTGAAATGAATAAATACCTTCTTAAAACAAGATAACTAGGAAACACAATGTTATTAACGTACAATTTAACGAACTGACTACACAGGGTTACTCACCTAGAGGTGGTCATGGCACAGACTGCGACATTGAAATTTTTAGGGAGGGTTGTTTTAAGAAGTATTTTTCCCTTTTTTTTGGGGGGGGGGGGGGTCTCTTGGTTTGGGGAGGTCTTTGCGAAATTGAGGGGGGGGGGCTGGCTATTAGGAGGTGGGTACCTCTTAATTACAGACGTGTTTCGAGGTTTCAAGGAGCTCTTTTTTCATTGCAAAAAAAAGTGTGAGCATTTGGATGTGCAGTCATCTAAGAAACGCTGCGAGGTGGATCAGTTTGAATTGTGAAAAACTTTTATTTTTTCTGTCTTTATCTAGATGTTACAATTGCTTCGTTTCATATTTTTTTTCCTCTATAGAATATTTATCTCTGTATCAAGGGGCGGTTTCATTTGTAATGACCACATTCATTGTTTACAGACAGTTTATTTGTTAACATTTTTTTTTTTTTTTTGGAAAAATCATGTAATAAATTTCGACACTATTCTTTATTTTTACTTTCTTCTATATCTAATATATAGAAAAAAGTATTGGATTCGTGCAAATTTTCGAATTTTGAACTTTGACGGATTCGAACGTTTTGAGGTGTGCCGAGTCCATTTCAACCATTTTTGGAAAATGTCTGTCTGTCTGTGTGTCCGTGTGTGTGTGTGACCAGTTTCTTATGGCCACTCTACAGCAAAAACTACCGCATGAAATCGAACGAAATTTGATACACATATGTGCCCCTATGTGAACTTGTGCCCATTGGTTTTTAGGGCGAATCCCTCCAAGGGGAGTGGAGCAATGGGACGTTTCTTGAATTATGCGAGTCTGCTATTACCCAAGAAGTAACTGGCGGAATGAAACAAAATTTAGTCCATATGTTGCCGCTAACAGAAACAGGTTCTGATTCAATTTTGGCGCCAATCGCTCCAAAAAGTGCTGTTTTTTTTTTTTTTTTTCCTTTGCGAATAAAAATAGCTTTATTAATGCAACAATAAGAAAGATACACCCCGATGGGAGATTACGAGAGGTCACTGTGATTTCCAAAAAATTTCTTTACTCGGCAAATTTGATCTGACGATTTGGCAAAGCTATCATCATTCGTCAAAATTCGGAGTTTCATTCGGCAAAATTATCATCATTCGGAAACATTTGGAGCTCCATTCGGCAAATTAAGAATTTCCGCATCCCAAAATCATTTCTAGCAGCTCCCATATCCACTCCTCAAGTCCTCTCTCTTTAAAATATTGCACTAAGCTCCCAATTAATGTTAAACACAAAGCACGAATTCTTCACGCATGTCTCCAATTGTCTCGGCACATAGAAAGTAGAGAAACGACTGCGCTTCACTTCATTGGACAGCGTCACGTGCACGACCGATCCAATCACGTGACATTTTTTTTAGAAGAGAGCCGAGATAATAGAGAAGTAATTTTGAGTCTGTTGCCATTGCAGTGCAAATGTCAAGGCTCCGAGCGTGAAATGGTGACTAAACGGTCGGAAATTATATAACCCTGTGAAAATAAATAGCTCACTTATTAAAAGGTAGCAGTTATATAGTGCTTCTTAAGGTCTTGACGCTTGGAAGATCAAAGAAATTTTGAAACTTTGTATTGATTTTTAAGATTCAAGAGGACGTTCAAACGCGAAATCTTCTGTCTCTTATAAAATGTCCACAATCTATTTTTGTGCAAATAAAAGCGATTTTTGAGCAATGGGACGAATTGCTATTTATCCTCACTTGATCGCTTTTTATCAGATTAACATGACAAGAGGGTAAGTGTAGCTCGATGTTCTTAATATTTAAAGAGACTCATTTTTGTCGTCATGGTTACAAATCGTCTGCGGTTTGCTTTCTTTCAAGGCTAAACTAAAGCCGATTTAACATTAAAAAACCGGTTTGTTTTGTGTACAAAAAAAAATTTTTCTGGGGAAACAGCTACATGGTTAATTTTAAATAGCAAAACTTCAATTAAATACAAAATTTCCATACAACTGATTCCTATCATTTAAGCTTGATAAGAAATAAAAAAGACCATAGTGATATACGCTGTTAATATAATATTTATGATAGTGTACGTGTGCAAATAGACCGTAATAAATACATCTGTATTACCATATTATAATTACCATTTATTTTTCATGGATATTCCTCGTATTACCTAATCCAAAAAATTATCAGTCATAATGTGACTGATATGAATTTCTTCTCCACTTCTATTCCATTTTATTTGCAGAAGGAAAAAAACCCAACTAATAGGGTCCAATCGCAATTTATGATTGCAAAAAACACAATTTAAATTCAAGGCGTCAGAATGGGGCGCTTTCCTTCAGTCAAAAGTACTACTTTTAGTCATTGAAATGGATAGAATGAGTAAAAAAAAAATTATATGGACCCAGAAAATACTTTCATTTTCTCAACAATTTTTTTTAAATTAATTTTTTAAAATGTCCGATTTTTTAAACAATGCGTGGTCTTCATGACGTCACAAATGATGCAATTTGGCGCATCTTTCTACTACGTTTCCACGTTACGATAATCAAGCAGCGAATTAAAATTGCGCTCCACGCTTGCTATCAACCCTATCGTTGCCAATACACGTGAGTAAAGATGAAAATTAAATATTTTGTTCTGAGAATGGCAACATTGAATGGCATTTCATCATTTGTGATGTCATACGACAGAAGCGTAAACAATGAAAGCGCACCGATTTAAGTATTTTTTTAAAAATATTAAACTTAAATAAATTATTTAAAAAATGGTCAGATCCTTTGTTTTTAAGCATGCTCTTTCAGAAAAAAATACTTTTAAAATTTTGAAAACGACCCCATTCAAATGAATGCCAGGAGCTGGATGATGGATATGTTTTAATTTTTATTGCTTTAAACATTCAAGACTGCTTACTGATTTTATTTGTTCTTTTGCTTGACGATATTTGTTTTTGCGCTGTGATTGAAAGATTGCGAGTCACATAGTCAATTGCCTTGTATGGCAAGTGAATGTTACAAAAAGAATTGTATCTTCGCTTATCTAAGGACCTTAGCTATGGTATGTACTGGAAAATGATTATTCTTTAGCAAGCACAACCCATTTCGAATGTTTATTTCATTTTGTATTCTTTAAAATAAATAGTCATTTTGTTTACATTGCAGTACGTAACAGAGATCCAGAGATACAGACACACAGACTTTCAGCTTTAACAGGGTGGCGACAGGAACTGTGAAAAAAAGTTACCTGACTTTTCCCTGATTTCCCTGATTAAGTTCACCAAATTTCCCTGATTTACGTTATCAATGATAATGGTTTTCTTTCTTTGCTCTACTTGAAATCCATTGTATGTTTGTATAAAATGCAGTATTTTAAACGTTTTAAGTTGTGTAAAGTTGTTGAACTAAAGAAATATTTTAAAAATATGGTACTTTTTTAATAAAATGGTTAAAAAAACATATCAAGTCAATTTTTTTAGGGAAAAAAAGCCTACAAAACAGCATATTCAATTTTTCTACATGGAAAGATTATAGAAAATTATAAAAAAAAAATACTTTCCTTCCAGAAACCACTTAGCATAAGAATTTTAAGAAACTATTAAAATTACTCTTAAAAACATATGCGTATTTATGATAGAACTAAAAAGCAATTGAAACTATTTTGAACTAAGTTTTCAAACAGTATAATAATTGTTGCAAGAATAACAAGTAATACTGAAATAATAGCAGTAATGTAGTTATTCTTATATAACTAATTGAGATATTTATGCAAAACAGATGAAACCATTTGACATCCATTCATAGGGAGCTTTTCTCCCTATGAATGGATGTATGTAAATCAAGAACATAGGTTTTAATGAATAAATACAGCATTTTAACAATAAAAAAATAAAGATATTTACTTAAGTGCACAAGTTAACTCTATTTCAAATGATTTCAGTATGTAACGAAAAAAATCTTAGATTCCTTTCGTAACAAACAACTTTAATATGCAAGAAAAAAAAAAGAAAAAAAAGATAATTTCAAAATATATAAAAGAAGAATACAACTTGGTTATAAAATTAAAGAATCACTTAAGTCTGAAGAAAAGAAAACCTTTATAATCTGCGGTGACAACAAATAGTATAACGGCAAAAAACAAAGTTCTTTTTATTGAAAGTTCAATTTTAGCAATTAAATTTAAACCGCGAGAAAGTAATAACTTTTAAGCTTTTATAGTATTAATTCAAAAACCAAAGATTTCTTCTTGAAATCGTGATTACAGTATGCTAATTACTTCGAGACAATGGAATAAAGGCAAAGGAGCTAAGGCATTAATGAAGGCTTCCTCTTTGCCTGTATGGTTGTTTATTTTACATAGCATTGAAAGCGCAAAAGGAAATTTCAAGCTAGGTGAAATAAACAACCTAACAGACACAGAAGCAATCTTAGGAAGTTTATCCTGTGGTTAGTAAGATTCAATACTTTTACGTTGAGGAAAAAAGATGCACAAATATGCGGCAGCGTATAATCGCACCTCATTAATTTTACTTTTTTTTAACAGATAATTGGCGGAAAATGCGTAGGGAATTAGAGTACTTAATTTCGTAAAGCAAAAAAAAAAAAAAAAAAAATTCTTCATAAAATCAATTTTATCTGATTTTTTGTTATTTTTTCAAAATTCCCTGATATTTCCCTGACTTTTCCCTGATTAATAAAGTTCCCTGACTTTTCCCTGATCTCCCTGATTTCCCTGATCTGTCGCCACCCTGTTAATTTAATATTAGTAATAATAATAAAGATGAAACACGTTCAATACTTTGGCCCATCTTGTAGCATAACTTATGCACTACTTTCAAAGCAAGTTTTTGCTCATGACTTTTTTTTGTCAAGGAACATAATAATAGCCTTTGGAAAGATGACTTTTACCCAGGGGTGCCCACAAGGGGGGGGGGGATTATGGCACAAGTTGCGCCATCAACATTTTTGGGGGAGATTTTTTCAATTTATTTATTTAAATGTATTTCTTGATTTATTTTTAATTTAGATTATTTATTATATTTTATTCTGTTTTTATTTCATTTCATTTATTTATTAAGTTTGTGTGTGTATATGTCATTGCCGTAGCAGAGAACTTTTCTAATAAAATAATAATAATAATAATAATAATTAAAATTAAATAAATAAACAAATAAAAAATATTTAAAAAAGTAAATAAAATAAAAAAGAGAACTAAAAAGCAAAAAATAAATAAATAAATAAAAATATTTTCAAAAAAAAAAAAAACTAAAAAAGAGAGCTAAAATATATAAAAAATAAAAAAAGGGAAAGAGTTGAGAAAAGTTTTGGGATGATTTGCTCCATTGAACTTGGGGGGATGGGCACCCCTGCTTTTACCTACGCGTCTCTATCCACTTTAGTTAGTCTGCACCGTTTCATGACATAAAACGTCATTCAATAATGTACTTCACAAAACAAATTGCTTTATTGAAAATTTCCCTTCGGACATGATTCCCCCATCAATTCTTATATAATAGTTAGACTTCTTCCAAAATATTTATCATGACTAAGAAAGTTTTATCTCTCGAATCAATAAATATTTTTCTTAGTCTCGAAATGTGCTTTATTGAAAATTTCCTTTCGGACATGATTCCCCCATCAATTCTTATATAGTTAGACTGCTCCAAAATATTTATCATGACCAAGAAAGTTTTATCTCTCGAATCAATAAATATTTTTCTTAGTCTCGAAATGTGCTTTATTGAAAGCTTCCTTTCGGACATGATTCCCCCATCAATTCTTATATAATAGTTAGACTTCTCCCAAAATATTTATCATGACTAAGAAAGTTTTATCTCTCGAATCAATAAATATTTTTCTTAGTCTCGAAATGTGCTTTATTGAAAGTTTCCTTTCGGACATGATTCCCCCATCAATTCTTATATAATAGTTAGACTTCTTCCAAAATATTTATCATGACTAAGAAAGTTTTATCTCTGGATCAATAAATATTTTTCTTAGTCTCGAAATGTGCTTTATTGAAAGTTTCCTTTCGGACATGATTCCCCCATCAATTCTTATATAATAGTTAGACTTCTTCCAAAATATTTATCATGACTAAGAAAGTTTTATCTCTCGAATCAATAAATATTTTTCTTAGTCTCGAAATGTGCTTTATTGAAAGTTTCCTTTCGGACATGATTCCCCCATCAATTCTTATATAATAGTTAGACTTCTTCCAAAATATTTATCATGACTAAGAAAGTTTTATCTCTCGAATCAATAAATATTTTTCTTAGTCTAGAAATGGTTCGCAGTCCCATTACTTTTTACCAGAAGGAAAAAAATCGCTTCTAACTTCCCTTCTAGTAAAATCTGTGTTCTATTTCTGATGAGCGGGCGCCTAAAAATACTCCTCTTGTATGGATACGCGTCCATCAGAAAAGACATTATCGCAATATTCTCTTGAGTTCTCTTCCAGAAGGGAGAATGAAATGTGTCTGCCCTCTTGGTACATTATGTGATTGGTGCTTCTGGTCTCACAAAATGAGAGCAATTAATTAAAACTTGTACATCAGCTCTTTCTTGTGTGGATGATTATTATTTTTCTTTTTCAGACGATCTGTGAGTAGATGGAATATCTTTCACTTTAGTTTATTAACATTCATATAAAATAGTCATAATACCGCTTTATCATCTTTCACAAAAAATAAATAAATCAGAATTTATGTATGAATCAACGTACGACAATATCGGAAACCAATATTAGAAGTTCTAAGTTTTGAGATTGTTTGACGCTTGGAATTATTTATTTTCGTTTAAAGGCAATATTTGCGTCTGTGAGCAAATGGATTGTTTTTCTTTCATTTTATTAGCATTCACTTATAAATAAATACAATACTGCTTTTGCACCTAACTCATATACGCACAGAAAGATTTTAACTTAGATACACGCCAATATAAAACAATATTGAAACTCAATGTTAAAAAAATTGATTGCGATTATTTTTCTTTTTTCATACAGTCTCCATTTCTGTGATCACATTGTTTATTTTTCTTTAAGTTTATCATCATTCATTTTTAAATGAACCTACTATACGCATAACCCGACACATAAGTTTAAAAAAAACGAATTTAAATATAATTAAATGTAAAACAATATTGATGGTCAATGTAAGGAAATCGATACTTTACATAAATGGGGGGGATGTAAGATTTTGTTTGCTACAAAAAGCTACAATCAATAAATTTCTTTTTTTTTTTAGATTGTTTCTCTTTCCTTCCGTTATTATTTCTTTTCGTCATTCAATTTAAATCGTCTATCACGTGATGATTCTACAGATCTGGTTTGTAAAAGATAGTAGAATTAATAATCACGAGATAGTGATTTATTTGCCAGCATCAACCATTACGTTTGAACAGACTTTGGTTACCGCGCTGTCCCACTGGTCCACGGATGTAATCAATTTCCTAATTTTTTAGGGGGCTGAAAATCCTACCCGTCATTTGGCTCCAATATTTATAAAAATCTAGTTTATCGGTATGAAATTTTCATGAAGAATAACTGCCAACTTCAAATTCACAATCAAATCTCGTTAATCTAGAAATTCGGTTTCTAAAACGTTTCTAAAAATTAACCTTACAATGAGGAGAAGACTCCCGAAACATTGTTTTTTAAGGAAAAACAAAAATCCTGCATCTTTTTAGAATAAAGAAATCAGTACATAAAAAGAACTCGTTACAACAAGAGAAACATTTTTCAAATAATATCAAGGATTCCTTCACAAATCTCCAACAAGAAAGGGAAAAAAGTGCCGAAAAAGCGTTTTTCGGCTAAAAAAAACTTCGAAAATCGTTTTAAACTGAGGAGAACTTTTTCCGTAGTTCCAACTGAACTCTCATTTAATTACTGCTGTTTTAAAAGCTCATAATGAACTAAAATTATTCATACAAAGTATTTCCATTTCCCAAGACTCAAATTTTTATCTTGATTTCGAAGAGAAATTTTGAAAACATATTAGATTTAGAAAGTCAAGGAAGACTTCTCTTTTTCCTGTCTTTCCCTTTCTCAATCTTTCCCTGACTCGCTGTTTTTAGGTAGGCTTGCCAGATTTTTGAAATGTTCAACCGGGACACCGGAAGGGAAACCTCTCCGCCCCCTCCCCTCAGTGTCGCGGGATATTTTCAAAAGGGGTTCACAGCCTTGGCTGGTTTTTAGAGTATTTTAGATGGTAGTTCATTCTCAATGCTATGAATAAATGGATACTAAATTATAAACTAAAACCAGGAGTAATAATATATGATCCAAGCAGATAAATTTAAACATTTTATTTTCTACACGTTAATACTTTCAAGTTACTTAAGAAAGGAGAAACACTTTGAATAAGGGGAAAAAAATAACAATATTTGCATGTACTTTACATTAGCTTTTTGGTTTTAATATTGTTGTAAAAACCTTCACAAGCTTATTCAATATTAATTGAACATATTCATGTTGCAAATGACAAAGTAATTATTCTAAACAATCCTTTACAGTTAATTATTGTTCGACTTTTTGGTCATCTAAAGTCAAATTTATCATTTTCCGGGACGTGAAGTAAACCGACCGGGACAATGGAATTTTTTCTGAAATCCGGCACTGTCCCGGTCAAACCGGGACGTCTGGCAAGCCTGTTTTTGGGAATAGGCTGGTTTACTTACATACTTTTCACGGCTTTAAAAATCACAGCTACGATGAAATGGACCACAAAATGTCAATAGAATTTCAAAACTATAATTTCGTGTCCTTTTATGGCTCTTTTTGGGGAGTTCAAGAGTACTGTTGCTCAAGCAGTATGAGGATTTTTGGATGGTAGTGCAGTGCGACTAACTGGGACCAAAAACTATCCGGATAGTCCGGGTAATAAGCAGAACACATTCTTAAATAAGCAGACTTAGCTTTTATTACATTAAAAAAAAAAAAAAAAAAAAAAAAAAAAAAAAAAAAACATTCTAACAAAACTACGAAGTGCCATTTCTCGGAAATACAAAATCATTTATAGTTCCACTGCAGTTGGATTAATGCTTCAAAGTACTCCATATCGTTTGTTAAATATGTACTATACTTTATTGTACTTTATATGCAGGAATTATGCCTTTAGTCAAAACAAAAACCGAATATTTAGCGTGAAAATAATTCTGTTTTTGCAATCATAATTTTAAATTTTTATTTAAAGAAATACAATCATTTTGCGATAACTCGAATCTAAAGGGACCGACAAAATTTTCGACTTATCGGAAGTTCGACTTACTGCTAGTTTTGGATTTCGGCATTTTAGTATTAAAAACCATCGAATATTTTAATATCTACATATAACAGACAAAATTACAGAACTTAAAAGTTTTTAAGCACAATATGCACGGTTTAATCAAAAATATTGAGAGAGAAAAAAAAGCATTTTTTTGATTTCGATACTGCTGGAAGCACTTGAATAGAGCTGTTTCTACTGCAGGAAAAGTGCACATCTTCATTCGTTTCAAATTTGGATTCATGGATTATACAGCTGTGGAAGTTTCTTTTTTTCTTTTAATATCATTGACAGAGTACTTGTCTAGACATCTTGAATAGTAAAGAAAACTCACTCTATTTCTCAGGAACTTATCAGCAAATGATCGAACAAAAGAATAAGGGGAAACGCATCTTAACTTAGGTCAGCCTTTGAATAAAGGTACAATCAGTTGACCTGACAACTTGGCCGATTAAACGCAAATTCGTAGTTCAGTAACATGTTACAAGTGTAAACAGTACAGTACAATTAAAGAAAACAAACTAACTTTATCGCACATTGGCTCAACAGGTGATCTTCTTGCTTTAGAGGCCTATTGTGCAGGAATTGCAAGCAAAGGTGAATTGATTTTTCTCCCATAGTTTTTTTTTTCGTTCTTTCAAAATAAATTTCGAGTCATCTTTGAAAAATCTTCGAATCGAAGGAAGTTAACTTCGAGATATTGAGAATAATTATCATGGAGTTAAAGACAAAGAGGACTGGACTTGATAAAAACTTCGAGTTATAGTAATAATCGAACTATCGGACTTTGAGTTATCGCGAGTTCACTGTATATATATTTTTCACTTTATAAATTTTATCCTGATAAACCGGAGATTCGAATAACGGGGACCGGACGAACGAGGTTCTACTGTGTTATTCTGTATTATATTTAGAAGTTCTTTAACTACAACTAAAGTTAAACCTAAATGTTTTACAAACTAGAGTCTATAATAAGCTGGAACGTATCCATCAATACGAGACTGAAATAAAAGATAGCTATTTAGGAAAACTGTTTGGGTTGGGCAAAAAATGGAGCCTTTTCAAAACTCGCGATCACAAGTTTGCCTGGATTTGTCTTGTTTCCAGGTGGCAAAAATGCGTATTAATAGCTGACTATTGACTTGCAAATCTACAATAGCTTAAAATGTCTGGTTAATCGACAAATGCGTAAATAATATAACGTTTCATCGTTTAAACATGTTACCAGCTGCCTTGCCCGGCAATACACGGGATTGTTAAACAGTTCTTGATAGCAATAATTACACCAGCTACCAGCACCACGCGTACAGTAATTAGCCACAAAATCACGATCTTTTTTGAAAACGGTATATCTATTGTCAAATAAGTCAGCAGAATCAATATCTTCGCAAAGCCAAGTTTCAGTAAGACAAATTACATCAAAATCTTCGGAAGAAAAAGAGCTAAACATGTCAGAAGTTTTAGTTCTCAAGCCACGGACGTTTTGGTAATAAATATTGAGTCATTTATCATCAGTGTCAGAATTGGGTCAGCGGGTTCCTTTAAAAACCTAAATCAAGATACGGAAAAGAGTCCCGAAAAAACATTTTTAGGCAGAAAATTGCAAAATCACGTTAATAGACCATCTAAAACACCGAAGAATATAAAGGCAAGAACTTTAAAAAATTTAAAAAAGAAAATGAATATTCAAAAAAGTATAATGTTCCTCAAAAATCCTTACGCCTGTCAGCATAATGTTCTCCGAAATTCTCGATTAGAATAAGAACAGTCCCTTAAATCAGCCCCCCCCCCCCCACCCTCTCATTTCAACACTAACAATTTCTCTAAAAATCAAAATTAAATGTAGGACCGCGATTGCAGTCAAGGATTTCATTAAAAGTAAAAATGAAATGTTTGTCTGCTTGCTACAGAAAAATATTAATTAACGAAAAAAGGGAAGGAGAATGAACAGGAAATATGAAAAAGGCAAAATGAAATTAAAATATTTGAGTAGCATAACACAGTGACTTTTCGGATCGTTTGAAAAATGAAGTTTCAGTAAAGAATTAAAATTAGTCAAAATCATTCATAACTCAAGAATTTACGAAAAAAAGGAGAAGAAAGAAAAATGAAGTATATTTTTCTATCTTCTGCAAAAAAAGAAATAGCAGATAATGAGCGTATAATTAGAATGTATGCTATATGTCCCCAATTATAACTGTAGATCTGTTTGACGTAGAAGCATGAAACAAATTGCGTCTTACGCAAAAGATTTCGTTCTTTCTATCAGTATCACAAGTAAAGATTTTTAAGCCCATTTTCGCTTCTTAATTTGTGAAAGAATGTTAATCAACGTTTCAATTAATGTATCTGCTAGTTAAAGTAATGCAAAGATAAAACCGGTCAATCGAGATTCCACGAAAAATTAGGAATTTTTCGGTTCTCAGTTTGACTCTTAATTCACCGCCGTCTTCTAGGAAATGAGGTTACAGACAGACACCCAGACATTTTAATAGACGAGACATTTTTAATTAAAAAATAATAAATACGTACCGAAATTTGTATCAGCAATCTTAAAATCTTGTCGATTCAAAAGTTGAAATAATCTGATATCAAATTATTAACCAAAGACACAATCAATAAGATTAAATTCCAGAAAGGCTTTCTTACTTCAGCATAGAATTTCGAGTGTGCAGTCGAGTGAAAGCATCCTCCCTTAAAAGAGACTATAATCAAACGATTCCATTTCTTTTATCGCTATTGGCACGTCGACGTGGGAATAAAAGAACAACTAGGTCGCCGACAGAGCCTCCCGTTGCATGCCCAAAAAGAAATCGAAGCCCCCATAAAATATCCTTTCCTTCGGTAGTTAAAGAAGTTACGGTCGCGATTGTCTGAGAATGACCGTCATTCAATATTCAGCGGACATGTCCAGGCGTGTTGGATGTCACGAGATCTTTTCTGACACAAAGAAGACACCGCGAGAAGAGGAGGTCGTATCCATGACGACGCGCTATACAAACAGAGAAAATCTTCTTGGGAGATGATCTTTTGCGAAATATTCGCTCTCCCGGTGTATTTCTTATCAGCGGAGAAATTTTGTTTGAAGAAAATTGCAGACAATTTGTTTCACGAGAAAAAAAAATGGCTAGATTTTGGCATATTGGCTTAACTCTACTTTGAAGCATGGGTGTCCATCTAGAGGGGGGAATGGCGCTGTCTGTGCCATTGAAATTTTTAAGGGGGGTGTTTTGAGGGGTATTTTTTACTATTTGGGGGGGGGTCTTCGCGATATTTAAGGAGCGTGCGCATTTGCTCTTAGGGGGGCACCCCCTACTTTGAAGCACTTAATTGAACGTAAGAAGTTTCGTTTTTTTTTTTTTTTTTGATGCATCGGCAATGATTGGCTTTTTTTTTTCTTTTTTTTTTTGAGCAATCACAATTGCTTATTGTTCTTATTTGACTGTTTTGAATTCCTATCATTTTATTTTCCCACCAGCACCCTCTGCCAGCACCACCGTCGCGTCGACCGGTTGCGTCCATATCCTACACACACGCGCATACACACACTCATGCCTGCGCACAGACACAAACACACACACATACACACACTCATGCCTGCACACAGACACAAACACATATGCCTACATACACACAAGAACGTCTACACACGTACACCCACAGCACTGCATACACAACACGCACCCACACACATGCGCCTACACAAACACACGCGCATTCATACACACACATGCTCGTGATTGCGAAAAACATAATTTGAATTCAAGATGCCAAAAATTCAAATTTATATATATATATATATATAAATTTATATTTTGACGCGTCCATCACCGACTTTCAAGTTTTGATTTTTCGTAATGTGAAAAGCTTAGAGTAAATGTCTATGTATGAGGAGTAAAGTAATAGAAGCCGTTCAAATTTTTCGGCATTTGGTGCTTCTTGGTCGAAACTATTTAGGTACAAAGCAAATACAGTGAAATCCCGTTACAACGAACTTCAAGGGACCGGAAATTTCGTTCGTTGTAACAGGAATTTCGTTGTAATGGAATCCAAATAATGTAATAGCAATTATATAGGGACTGAAAATGTATTTCGTTGAAACGGAAATTTTGTTGTATTAGTATTTGCTGTAACGGAATTTCGCTGTAGGAATGAATCCCTCTCAATCAGGTCGAAAGCCAGCGTCAAAACCGGTTTTATTTCAAAACCAACCCATGCTTCTAGTGAACGGACACTGGCTACCTTGTCTAGAGGTCACAGAAGTCTGACTGCAATGGTGAGCTGCCGGGTTCGAATCCTGTCTCGGGCATGAATGTACTTTCATACATGAAATACACCGCCATCTCAGTCAATTCCAGCCGAGGACTGCAGTTTCGTGCTTATTAGCACTCATCAGCCCGGCACAGGAAGTGGATGAGCTGGAGGTGGAAAACCTCTTAAGGAAGCCAAGAGTGCCAAACAAACTGGTAGCTAACATAGAATTAGCACTGACCGGACGAGTGACCGAAACAATGGTTCGGTTCGACTCGAATATTGCAGGCAAGGCAGGTATATTCAGTAAGTTACCGCCCTATAGCCAGGGCTAAGGCAGAAATACATGAAATACATGGAATTGACTGAGCTGGAGGTGTATTTCATGTATTTCTGCCTTAGCCCTGGCTATAGGCCGGTAACTTACTGAATATACCTGCCTTGCCTGCAATATTCGAGTCGAACCGAATCATTGTTTCGGTCACTCGTCTGGTCAGTGCCAATTTTATGTTAGCTACCAGTTTGTTTGGCACTCTTGGCTTCCTTAAGAGGTTTTCCACCTCCAGCTCGGTTAGTCCTATGCCGGGCTGATGTGTGCTAATAAGCACGAAACTGCAGTCCTCGGCTGGAATTGACTGAGCTGGCGGTGTATTTCATGTATTTCTGCCTCAGCCCTGGCTATAGGGCGGTAACTTACTGAATGAATGTACTTTCTCTCTCCTGTCTTTGTCCTTTCTTTGTGTGAATAATTGCCTACCCTATAAACGGGTCCTATGGTATGTGTGTACTATGGAAGTCGGATTTCACACCAAATTACGGTACAGTTGGAAAAGTGAAGCAGCACACTCCAAATTACAAGCCTAGCTGACACAAGATAACAGCAACTGAACGGACACTAAAAATGCAGGGATAGCGTGGATAATATTATAATAATAAATTGCTTTATCAACTAACCTTTTTCATTTTACGGGCTAATAATGGCATTTAATTGATATACCATATGAATTTAATTAGAATTTGGAAGAAAATGGAAAAAAAAGTCGATTCACTTCAAAACAAACTGAATCTAAATTAGTTTTGCCAGTAAATTGTTGGACAATCATTCAAAAAAGGAAAGAAAATGAAATTGTTCACCGAACCTTTTTCAAAGTTTTAAGCAATCGTACAAATATTAAGTGGGCAAAGCGTGACTTGAGGGTTTTTTGTCACTTCTGTAAAAAAAATTAAAAAATGGATTCAGCCGATTTTGATATTGAACGCTTCATGTAAAACATGAGTAAGTTTTTGATGCATCAACGATGGTAGACTAATATTCTTAAGACGTGAAACCATTGAATTTCAGATGATGGTTTTGGTGAATGAGATAAACTTAGAACTCATCTCCAGCCATTGAATCTGGGGGGGGGGAGCAAACTGGGGCCCTTGCCATGAGTCGCATCTTCTGGGGGGCAGCAAATTCACCCAATTTCTGTACTTTTTTTTTTTTCATTTAAACACAATATTAAAACTCGAAAGAAGGTGGGTAGGCGCGGCAGTTTCAAGATTTGCCCCGACTTAAAAAAAATAAAGTAAAAAAAAAAAGTCGGTCCGGCACTGCTCATGTCTGTGAATAATAAGTCCTGATTTTGTTACAAAGATGACTTTTTCGAGGGAAAAAAATCATTTAAAAGTTTTAAAGATGGAAAATGTATCCTTGATAGATACGAAAAGCAAAACCCTTTCCTGAATTAAACCGATCTAATTTTCAATGTACAAACTTTACTTTATTTGTCTTAGTTACTATGGTAACAGTTAAGTAAGGTTACAGTGAGACAGTCACACAGACTGACAGACGGACCGAAATCCTTTTTCTCCATCTTATGAACCTCATAACAGTTCATAAGCCTCCAAATCGCTTGACCCTTCCTTTTAATTAAATATACGTTTTCCAGTGAGTGTTTTTACACGAAATTTATTACACAGGGTTTTGTTACAGGAGATTTATGATTTTTATTACTTCCTTTTACAAAAAAGGAAGTATTGTATTCGCGAAAAAGTTTTCACCCAAAAATCGGCATTAATTTCCATTTTGCTCACCCCCGAATGAATGTTGAGTTTTTTTTTTTTTTTTTTCAACCCGACCACACGTGGATATGTGCCTAGGAAGAGCAGACGCCCGAAATATTAATTTTGACGATCCCCGAGTTACTTACAACGTGTTTTCTCGTGACGTCTGTATGTACGTATGTATGTGCGTATGTGCTATGTATGTCGCATAACTCAAGAAGGGAATGTCCTAGAAAGTTGAAATTTAGTACATAGACTCCTAGTGGAGTCTAGTTGTGCACCTTCCTTTTTGGTTGCATTCGGATGTTCCAAAGGGGGTGTTTCGCCCCTTTTTGGAGGGAAATCATTGTTAATTTCGATGTAAACTCAAGTGGTGTTATAATTTGGCGGACACTCGGCGATATATCGCCAGTCTTTTGGTCGCCAAGTTTTGTTGCCAACTTGGCGACAAATTTGGCGATTTTGTTATATTTTTTAAAGTCTGGTTTCAATTTGGCTACTCTTGGTGATATTTAGGGCGTAAACTATTGAATCATATTAAAACTGCCAATAATGAGAAAATGACATTAAGTTGGAGTAAAAAGTCATGTGATGTCATCAGCTCGTTTTTATTTTCAAATTCTCATAGTAAAGTACGCTGATAAAGAAGGTAAGAAAAGCGTGTTAGCGTCATATTTATTTTCCTGGAAACATAAAACGGAGTGGTGAAAACAACTGGGAAGTGTCTTTCACTACCACGCATAAAACACGGGCAGACGAAACTCATTTCCGAAGCCGTAGTTTGTTTTCGTAAGAAATACTAGACTCCTCTTCCTTGTAAACACTTCTTGGCTTTAAACATGTTCTGTTGACAGACGAAAGTAATATAATTCCTCACTCCTTTAAGTATCGGAAGTACAACGTTTATCTTTGTGAGGAAGGAAATAAATGATTAAATCATCGTTATTAAAGCTCAAAACTGCAAATTTGTGTCTTGATGAAGTTTATTTAATCACTCAATGACTGTAGCTAGCGCTCCTCGTTTTCCTCTGCAGAAATGGATTTATCATTAAACCGGGTTCGTTATAGAGGGGTTCAGGGGTGCTCCACCCGCCTCTTTCCTTTTTTTAGTTCTCTCTTTTTTTTATATATATTTTTGAGCAATCACGATTGCTTATTGCTTTCATTTGACTGTTTTTGGCGTCCTATCATTTTATTTTCCCACCGCCACCCTCCGCACTATAACCGTCGACCATAACGAAATCCGTTTCCAGGTTGCATCCATGTCCTACACCACACGCGCATACATACACAACTACACACGCACACAAACACATACATACAGATACACATACACACACGCATACATACAGACACTTACACATATATACACACAAAAACATACACACATTCATGCCTGCACACAGACACAAAAACATATGCCTACACACACATACACATACCTCCCACACACAAACACACAAGCCTACATACACACACTCGTGATTGCGAAAAACATAATTTGAATTCAAGGTGTCAAAAATCAAATTAATTTTTATTTATTTATTTATTTTTGATTACTATTATTATTTTATCAGAAACTTTTCTTTATCAGAAACTTCACACACACACACTAAGTAAATAAATGAAAAAATATAAACAAAATAAAATAAATTATTTAAATTAAAAATAAATCAATAAATAATTTAAATAAATAAATAAAAAATTTAACCTCCCCTCCCCAAACAAAAAAGTCTTGATGGCGCAACTTGCGCAATAATCTCCCCTTTTGGGCACCCCTGGGTTTAAACTATATTCTATTTTTGTTTCTATCACACGTTCCATTTGGTTTTTGTTGTAACAGTTGAAGATCTTACAAGCCAACAAAGACATCAAATTTCTTGAAGTTTGTAAAAATGCCATTCCTTGTGTTTACCAAACTGTACATATGTAGGAAAGTGTGTAAGAATAAAATTACATGAAGTATGAGTTAAAGAAATACGATTCCCAACACGCATACATGAGCTCACGCACCCGTTTCTTTTCAATTATTAAGAAATATTGCTTAAATATAGCTTATTGAATAGGCGTACAAGGAAGTCATGTTCACATTAAATTTTATGGGATAGATGTGTGTGGAAAAATCTGTGAAAAGGACTTGTTCAGTGTCCTTTCAAATTGAATAACATCGTGTAACAAGCTAATTTTCTGAAATGTTTCCGAGAAATAAAACCAATTAATACTTTAGTAAAGTCAGACCAAACAACGTAAGTAGAAGCACAAATTTGTAAATTACAGCAGACACGTGTTTCGGCGTTACAGGGAACGCCTTTTTCAATGCAAAAATAATGAGCTTATGGATGAAAAGACATCCGACAAAAGCTATGTCGGATGTCTTTTCATCCATAAGCTCATTATTATTTGCATTGAAAAAGGCGTTCCCTGTAACGCCGAAACACGTGTCTGCTGTAATTTACAAATTTGTGCTTCTACTTACGTTGTTTGGTCTGACTTTACTATTCAGCACAAAGGTATTTATTTATCACATTAATACTTTATTCGAGTGAAGTGTAGCACGGGTTTTCTTTAATACATGACAGCTGAAAAAAATTCGTGTGTGTCACAACAACGATCTTAAAGACCAGAAAATGGAACAATGCAAGGAAATTAGAAAATAAAATGGAAAATAACAGAATATTCTGGTGTCTACAAAGGTCAGCAGAAAAAATACTTGTGCAAATTGTTTTCTCCAAATGCGTATTCAAGTCATTAGTAATGGGACACTCTTTTTGGCGCTACAGTGAAACCTGTGTAAGTTGACCACTTGCGGTGCACTACTTTAGTGGTCAACTTAAAACAGGTGGTCAACTTAGAGAGGTTGAACAATATGATAAAATCTAATTCTGTGCCTGAAAATAGCGGTCAACTTAGACAGGTGGTCAACTTACAAGGGTGGTCAACATTACAGGTTTTACTGTACTTTGATTCCGTGGTTTTAAGCTGTATTACCAATCCTGGTTGTTCTTTCTTTTACAACAGTTCAAACCGAAAGTACTCTAATAAATTCCAAAGGATATAAAAAAATTCTAAGTGTGACTGAATAAATTCCAAGTAGTTCTAAGTCTACTCTTCGAAAGTGCTTATCAAAGCACATTCAGAAAATTATTTTCCTGTTACAGTGAAACCTGTGTAAGGTGACAACTTGCGGTGCACTACTTTAGTGGTCAACTTAAACAGGTGGTCAACTTACAGATGTTGATTTATATGATAAGGGCTAATTCCGTGCCTGAAAAAAGCGGTCAACTTAGACAGGTGGTCAACTTATATAGGATGGTCAATGGTCAACTTCACAGGTTTTACTGTATCAGCAAACCCCCACTGTAGGAGAAATACGGCTGCGTTTGTGGGTGGAGGATAAATGTTTCGATAACATTAAAAAAAAAAAAATCCGAATGCTACACAAGTCTTTCAATTAAAAAAAATATCTGAAGTTACAAAGAAAAAAAAATCCCTATATTGAGACAAAGGAGAGGAATAGAGCCTGAGTTACATTCACTAGTTTAGGCTAGTTCTTCAAAATGAAGAAAGTACCCAATTTCAAGATAAGATGGATATGAGCATTTCTGCACATTTTTTCTTGTATTAAAAGTTAGACGTGACATTGAATTGGAAACTGTGTTGAGTAAAGCTAAACTTTTTAAGCTCGTAATTCTTCACTCAATTTCCATGTTCCTTCAAACGAGTTTTCAGGGCTCCATATAACTTGGGTGTACCTTTGGATTGTACAGTAAAACCTGTGAAGTTGATTACCCTTGTAAGTTGACCACCTGTCTAAGTTGACCGCTTTTTCAGGCACGGAACTAATCCTTATCATATAAATCAACCTGTGTAAGTTGAAGACCTGTTTAAGTTGACTACTAAAGTAGTGCACCGCACACTAGTTAAGTTGACCACTAAGTAGTTGACCTGTGGTCAACTGACACAGGTTTCACTACATATGATTTGTCAAAAAGTAGTCTGATTTTTAGAGACCGATAGATAGCTTTAATAATCTTCACTTAAGTATTAGTATTCTTATAAGAAAAGTAAAGCAACACTTGTCCTTAAGGTCGCCTCAAGGTTAAAGTTTTAGGAGAGCGGAAACTCTCAATTTGCCGAATGGAACTCCAAATTTGGACGAATCGTCAGACACATTTGCCGAATAATGAAATGATGTTTGGGAGATCACGGTGATCTCCCATGACCTCCCATCGGGGACTTAAAACTATCTTTAAACTAGCTATCGGCCTATGCTTATCCTATCGTTGACAGCGATGATAAAAACTAAGTTACTTCTTTTTTTTAAATCTGTTTCCTAATCAGATTTACTAGCCTTAAAATCATGAATTGGGATAAAGGAAAGTAAAAAAGCATAGCAGTCTGATTGCGATTCCATGGAATCGTTATTGTTTAGCTTATTTATTGATTTATTAAGAAATCGAGATTGCTTATTGATTTCCTTTTTTCGTAGAATTTTGTTAGCTTTGCGATTTGTAGGTACCGAGTCACGTGATGAATTTTCATAGCCCAAAAAATTATTGCCATTAATCGCCCCTGGTAATGAATTAGAATCCTTCGTCATAGAAAACACCATCTCGAAGCAGTTTTCAGTTCAAATAATAACAGAAATAGTCACTTTATCGATAATTTAAACAAAAACACTGCCATTTCTACATTTGATTTTACGCATTTTCCAACCCTAGCCCTCTGCTCAAACAATATATCTTCATATCCTCCTCACTTCATTGGTTGAAAAAAGATTCGATCTAATATTTTAGAAGTTTAAAGGAAAACAAGTACAAGTAAAACTAACAATAATTACAACAATTAAACTTGTATAAATTTGCATAGGAAAAAAATGCAGACATGCGTTTCGGGGATGCAAATAATTATGTTTTCAATTCCAAAAGATGTGAGCTTATGAAAGTCTTTGTCGACTTCTAAGCATGCATAGGTTCACACCTTTTTGGCATTGAAAATACAGGTTCCCTTGCAGTCCTTATACACAATCTGCAATTTTTAAGCACTTATATTATACTTGGTCTGATTGTCACGGAGAAATCCGAGGCCTGCTTTTGCCGGCCTCGGATATTGTTGCGGCCTTAATTAGATAATGATGATAAATTCTCTACCTGACTTGAGCCGCACTTTTCCTCGTCTGTGGAGTCATATTCTTGGAATAAGTGAAAACTACAGGAATACTTAAATATTGTCCTTTCGGACCCATAAAAGTTATGTTGTCCTTTTGAGTGCATTATGAAAAGTGCTTAGTATTTTTTAAAACATTCTGTTATTATAAAATTTTGCGCTGTCAAAAATATTATTGAAAAATTGATTTAAAAAAAATTGAAAATTGAAGTTTCACAAAGATATTTATTTCTGGCTACTTTGCATTCTTTATAACAGAGTTTTTTAATTTATTTATTAAGTGCAACCCATTTTAATATCCACTTTTTCCGCAGGCTTATCTTCAATAGTATAGTTCGATTCAGTAGCATAACTAGGGGTTGGCACTAGTGACTCTCGCCAGGGGCGCAGCAGCCAGGGGTGCGGCATTTCGACAGATTAAACAAAAAAAATTTAAGAGTTTTTTTTTTTTTTCTTTGATTATAGAATTTGAAAAATGCTTTAATTTTTCTTTTAAACTTGCAAGAAAAAGAGCTAGAGGAGGTATATATAAACTTCTGAGAAGGAACATTGGGCATCATTGAAAACAATTCTAAAAAAGAAAATAAGAAAAAAAATTACAATGCTGCCTCCCATTTGTCAAATTAGTTAATCAAAATGTTCCAAAAAAAGATTTTTTTTTTTGGAGGTCACAATGACCTCCGGTGACTTCCCATGTGAGCGATCCAGCGGGGGGGGCGTAATTTTTTAGTTCACCAGGGGCGCTAGACCCCATAGTTACGCTACTGGTTCGATTGCAACCTTCAAAAATGACTTACCTGCAATAAGAACAAAAAATGTTCCGAATAGTACTTATTGTCATTAAAAGTAACCCAAATTATTTTTTAATTATTAAATGTCAATCCGAAAATAATTTCGCATTTTTGGCTATCCATTCATTTACAAGAATTAAGTTTATAATTCCCGATTCAATCGCGATGACGTTTTCTCTGCTGTTCATTCGAAAACAGTGGCGGTGATTTAGAGGGAGTGGGGGGGGGGCAATCACCCCCTCCCCACCTTTTATGGTTCTTTTATTTATTTATTTTTTCCAATTTAGGAACCCAAAACTAGAAATTATTTTAAAAAAAAAACATACGTGTCGAAATTTTCAGATCATAATTATTTGTTTTACTTCCTACATCTGCTTACGTGGCTACTAACGTAACTAAAAGTGGCTACAGGCAGCCACTTTTAGTTTATGTATTCATTGGTTAGATGTTAGTAAATCAATTGTTTTACTTATGCAAGCCATACTTCCTTAATGAAATTATTACCAAGTTTTTGTGATATCTGCCTAATACTTCCGAGTAAATAATGTAATTATTATTCATGTCTAAGTGTTTCTTCGGGGAAAGTTATTGTGTACATAATTCATCAAAATGTTAAGAAAGACGTGAAGTTAAGCTGTTTGATTTACATCAATGGGGTCGTTTCCAAAATTTTAAAAGTATTTTTTTCTGAAAGAGCATGCTTAAGAACATAGGATTTGACCATTTTTTTAAATAATTTCTTTAAGTTTAATATTTTAAAACATTACTTAAATCGGTGCGCTTTCATTGTTTATGCTTCTGTCCGATGACGTCACAAATGAAGTGCCATTCAGTGTAGCCATTCAGAGAGCAAAATATTTAATTTGCATCTTTACTCACGTGTATTGGCAACGATAGGGTTGATAGCAAACGCAGCGCGCAATTTCAATACGCTTCTTGATTATCATAACGTGGAAACGCGGAAGAAAGATGCGCCTGAGAGGCATCATTTGTGACGTCATCGAGACCACACCTTGTTTGGAAAATCGGCCATTTAAAAAAATTAATTAAAAAATAACTGTTGAGAAAATGAAAGTATTTCCTGGGTCGATGTCATTTTTTTTGCTTACTCTATCAATTTCAGTGACTAAAAGTACGACTTTTGACTGAAGGAAACAACCCCATTACTATTCATATGCTCTCAAAATCAGCCTTAGCAAAATTTTATCTTTTTTTTTTTTTTTTGCTGCCTATAAAAAATCTTATGGTTTTTCATTGTCCTTTTTTTTTTTTGAGCAATCACGATTGCTTATTACTTTCATTTGACTGTTTTTGGCGTGCTATCATTTTATTTTCCCACTGCCAGCCTCCGCACCATCACCGTCGACCGGTTCCTCACGATGCTGCTCCTATAGCGAAAGCCGTCTCCAGGTTGCATTCATGTCCTACACACATGCGCATACATACATACACACACACACACCAAACACATACACCTACACACATACACAAACACATACACACACACAAACACATACACACACGCATACATACAGACACCTACACGTACTCACACACAAAAACATTCGCACACGCATACACAACTACCCACACATTCATGCCTGCACACAGACGCAAACACATATGCCTACACACATACACATAACCCCTACACACACACATTCATACACAAAACAACCCACACACTTATGCCAGCACACAGACACAAACACACTTGCCTACATACACATATCCCCCTACACACAAACACACATCCCCCCCACACACAAACACACACGCCTACATACACACACTCGTGATCGCGAAAAAACATAATTTGAGTTCAAGATATCAAAACTCAAATTAAATTTTATATATATATTTTTATTTTTTTTGGTCCCCCACCCCACTTTTCACTCCCAGTCGCCGCCTCAGTTCGGAAAATATTGATTGAATGCTTCATTCTAAACAACTTTTTATTGATTTTTGAAGTCACTGTTTTGAATTTAAAGAAATAACTCGGAACCCTAGATTGATCTTCGTGGAATCTCGTTGTTCCGCGGAACACAATTCAAGAAACGCCGCCCTGTAAAAAGGAAATTCCAAGACAGAATAGAACGGACACTTTTTATCACGTGCTTTTCTTTCTTAGAACGTCTCATATTGTTTAGCCATTCGTCATTTTTTACCGTGCAACAAATAGTTACACTATTGCTTGCGAAACTCAAGACAACTAAAAATAAAGCCGCGATCGAAATCAGGGACTTGCTGTTGCTGGAAATTCATTCTCATGTTCGTCACATCCTTCAACCGTGGCACGTGACAGGCTCCGAGAAGGTCAGCGGCTCACGTGATTGGGTGGCAGTCCCCCCCCCCCCCCATATGTTCGCGCCACGGTTACTCAATGCGTCATTGAGCGAGAGAGAAAAAAAAAAGTTGAGTGATTATGTTGTTGGACGTTTGCCGAAATAGCGATTTACGATGGGTTATGGTCCCTCCAGTTATAGAACTTAAATGAAAGCTGACGGATGAAGTATTTGTTTTTAAACAATTTGCGAAGCAAAGCAGGCGCTTAAATGTTAGTGACGTTTCTCTTTTTTAAGATGTGGAAAACATTGTTGCGAAATTAATTCTTACTGTCTAGTCTCTATGTTGCGAGAGTTGATTTGTCTGGAACAGGGGTCTTCTATCGTTGTTGACTCGCTGAACATCTAGAATTGAAGGGTTTGCAGCAACAGAGTTAACTCCATTTTTTGATTGTTGGGAAATCTCCTTGAGTTAACTCCATATTGCCTTAAGGGGTTAAAGTACCTCAAAAATGATGAAACGATCAAAAAAATTTTTATTGCTTATTTAAAAACTAAAAACTATTCTGAACACAGGGAAAAAGTTCCATTGCTTTAGTTCAAATATTCAAAAAGTTATGAGTGGTTTTAGGCCATGCTCGCTATGTGTTCTTATGCAAAAGAAAAACTTTAAACTGCTTTTTCTCGATGCTGGTATTTTTGTGTTTTCATGTCATTAGAATCCCTAAGGATTTTTTTATTAAAGATACAGCTTTAAAGTAATACTTTTTGCAATTGGGATAACCTATTTGAGAAAACTGTGCATTGGATAAGCATTTGATAAATTACTCAAATGTTTAGAGCATGTTAAACCTTAAAAAAACCATTTTTTTTTCTTTGATTTTTTACATAATTAATCACAGAATAGTTTCTAATAAACTCAATAAGCAAATGAACGCAGATTTTTAGTGATGACTATAGTGTTTTTTTAGCAAAAAATAATTTAATTAGTGCAAAAATAAAAAAGCCTTAAGGATTTCAAAAAATTGAAATTTTCTTCAATTTTTTGAATTTTTAAAACAAGTTGGCAGTATTTTTTAATTTTGAAAATACATTATTGATTAAGAAATAAGTATGCATGTTATGGTTTCAAAGAAAAATAAAATTTACTTAAATTAAAAAAAAAATGTTTGAAAGGTACTGTGATCCGTTAAGAGAATGAAGCAGCTAACTCATTCTAACGAATAACTTCAGAATTACCAACCGGAGATAACTCCTTGTTGAACCAAACGAACTTGAGAACTACCAACCGGAGATAACTTCTTGTTGAACTTTGAACTGAACGACCAAAAAATGGAGTTAACTCTTTGTTGCTGCAAACCCTTCAATTGTAAAGTACTTTGCATGAACCAACTAGAGCAGCCAGCATTTTCTTCTGCAATAGAGTTGATCATAACTAGCCAGAATATTCTCCTGGAGAAGTTTGGTCGTAACAAGCTGCATGTTTTCCTGAGGAGATATATTCATAACAGGCTGAATTTTCTCCTGCGGATTTGTTCAAGACAGAATTTTTTCCTGGAGGGGGTGGGGGGAGGATTTGGTCATAATGCGCCATCCTTTGCTCCCCAGGATGCGTCACGAGGAGTCAGAATTTAATTAAAAGATTTAGTAAAAACAAGCCATAATTTTCTCATGGAGGCTTGGTAAAACGAACTTTTTATTTGTGCATATTAGCATACGAAAATTGGAAATATGTCTAAAGATCAAAGGGTCTGCAGATTTTATCCTCCAAAACCCCGTTACAGCGATTCTTGTGGAACCTTATCAAATTCATCATAAAATACATTTTATGAAAATCTTTTTTTTTTTTTTTTGCTGTTAGAAATCACCAATCTGGTGTGGCCTCCTCAGACCAGATCGATCCAGATCGATTAACGCGTCAATCCTCATAAAATCTAAAATCAAAAGAGGCCTACAATAATATACTTCCCACAACAACATTTAAAGCAGATCAATGCAAGGGCTTCTCGATGGGAGGTCACGGTGACCTCCCAAAATTTTTCTTATTCGGCACATTTTGCTGATGAATCCGCACATTTTGAGACAATTTTGCAACATTGAAATATATTTTTTTTTTAAATTATTTTTCAGTGATGCCTAATATTCCTTCTCATTAGACGTCTTGTGCATATAATACGTGTGCATGTTCGTATTTTATCGTTCGGTAAACTTGGGATTTTCTTTTGGAAATTTGAGAATTTTACCTTTTCCAAACATTTTATTTTGGCTACCCCTGGAACAATATGCTGTCGGTATGGTATGACAAAGAAAAATCAACACTGCAGACTAAGAAAATGAACAGACTAAGAAAAATTAACACATATTGTTTTTAACACTAAATTTACGAGTGAATGTAAAATAACATTAACGAGTACTCTCTACATCACCTGCCTCTGCATTATGTTTCATGGCTAGGGAAAGCTTTCTTTGCATACATTTTCAAATCCCTGCCTTCACTTTTTTTGAAAATGTTTGTTTGAAAGAGGTGCCGTAGAAGCGACTGACTATGGTACAGTTTTAGTACATTTCTGACTGTAATTACTCAACATTCATTCGAAAAAAAAAAAAAAAAGAAGTTGCGTTATAGTTTAGGACATTAGCTTTCAATTCGGACCCTGAAATAATTTGAAACTTCCCCCATACCCCCTCCAGAGAAGTTTTTCTTTGTACTATTCTCACCCTCTCATTGCGGGTGAGAATGGTACAGCACATGTTTCAAAGTTTTCATATAGGTTTTGGTGGTTTGTACCATACTCTACCTATCTTATATTTTAACGGGAAAGTTGTAGAGGTAAGTTATGCTGAAAATTGAACTTTGGAGGATCAAGTCCATCATAAAATCGAGATAAAACGAGCTGATGTGTGCATCACATGATTTCCTTTTACTCCAATTTAATGTCATTTTTTCATTATTGGCAGTTTTAATGTGATTTAATAGTTGACTCTCTAAATATAACCAACAGTGGCCAAATTGAAACCCGATTAAATTTTTTTTAAACCGCCAAATTTGTCGCCAAGTTGGCGACAAAACTTGGCAACCGAAAGACTGGCGATATATCGCCAAGTGTCAGCCAAATTATAACACCACTTGAGTTTACATCGAAATTAACAATGATTTCCCTCCAAAGAGGAGCAAAAGACCCCCTTAGAAACACCCGAATGCGACCAAAAGGGGAGGTGCACAACTAGACCCCACTAGGAGTCTAAGTACCAAATTTCAACTTTCTAGGAGATTCCGTTCTTGAGTTATGTGACATACATACGTACATACAGACGTCACGAGAAAACTCGTAGTAATTAACTCGGGGATCGTCAAAATAGATATTTTGAATGTCTGTACGTTCGCAGGCATATATCCACGTGTGGTCGGGTTGAAAATTAAACTCAACATTCATTCGGGGGTGAGCAAAATGGAAATTAAGGCCGATTTTTAAGTGAAAAAATTTTCGCGAATACAATGCTTCCTTTTTTGTAAAAGGAAGTAACAAAGGCATATTTTCTTCATATTTTTTGAAGATACCAAATTTTATCGTCTTTTTCATGCCCCTGCCAAAACTCACCTCGCTTCAACATTGTTGGAACTTTAAACTCACTTGCATCTACACCCGTGATTTTTCCTGGGTACTTTTTTCCCCTGATAGCCTAACACACCCTCCAAAATTTCGACTAATTACTGTACCACACTCGCCCTCCAAATTGTAAACTTTACACATTTGTAACTGTAGCAACATCAAAATAGTCTATTTTTGAATGAAAATTGGAGATAACTTTCTTCATGTAATATGAAAGCGAAAGGTACATACGAAGTTGTGATTCCTCCTGCACGAAAGATCCACCAACATAAATTTCCGAGCTACCTACAAACACGTAGCACCAGTTGATCGCCACAAATAAATTCACAACCACCAGGTTATTCGAAAAATGAATTCGTCAAGAAAAGTTAAAAAAGAAATCTTCAGCACTTACACATCCTGTTCAAAATTAATGGTTATCTTACGGATTTCATTTCGATTTTGCGGTTTTCATTTCAATCTGCAATTGCTTATATATTTTCTGCAATTAGTCTGGTTTTGTTAGTCGCTTTTGCCCTTTTCTTCTTATGAAATAACACTTCTCTTTATAAATATGAAATTTTTTATTGCTTAAAAGTCACATTCTGTCTAAAAATAATGTCCATCTTATGGATTTCTTTTCAATATTACAGTGAAACCTGTGTAAGTTGACCACTCGCGGTGCACTACTTTAGTGGTCAACTTAAACAGGTGGTCAACTTACAGAGGTTGGTTTATATGATGAGGGCTAATTCCGTGCCTGAAAAAAGCGGTCAACTTAGACAGGTGGTCAACTTACAAGGGTAATCAACTTCACAGGTTTTACTGTCCATCCAAAGCTACACCCAAGTTATATAAAGCCCTGAAAACTCGTTTGAAGGAACATGGAAATTGTGTAAAGAATTACGAACTTAAATGTTTAGCTTTACTCAACAGTTTCCAATTCAATGTCACGTCTAACTTTTATTACTAGAAAAAATGTGTAGAAATGCTCATATCCATCTTATCTTGAATTTGGGCACTTTCTTCATTTTGAAGAACTATCCTAAACTAGTGAATGTGACTCGGGCTCTATTCCTCTCCTTTGTCCCAATATAGGGATTTTTTTTTCTTTGTAACTTCAGATATTTTTCTTAATTGAAAGACATGTGTAGGGTTCACAGGTTTTACTGTGCATTAATTTCTTTCTCTTTATCAATCACGACTTATGTATTTTTCTACAAAAACTAGATTGACTGTGGCAGTCTTTTTCGTCATTTTCTCCAAATGCACCAATTCCGTAGAGTCTTCGTAGAAGATTAAAACCTTAAAAAATACAGTCCGAAAAAAATACGAATCAAGATCAGTAACCTCCAACATATAAAACCAGTAGACACTTTACATTTTATTCGAAATTCTCTCTCTCACTCTCTTTTTTCCAAAAAGAAAAAATCGATGCACAGGATCCGTCTATAGATTCAATTTCCTAATTCAGGGTGGAATGTCTCCTGGGGGAAAAGGGTGAGAGTCTGAAGAACCATAAAACCGCCACCATTGACCATTTCGAGCAATTTAAACATCACGGTAGCCAGTCCTGAAAAAGATATTGATTTTTGCTTCCGATTCTTCATTCATAGGAATAATTTTTAGCTTCTACCGCAGGTCACATGCCGTAGTTTCACTCAGCTAACTGAGGTGAAATTTATTGAAAATAAAATGTCTCCTTTTTCCTTCGAAATACCTGGTTTTGAAAAAGAGTTTTAAAAATGGCTTGTTTCATTTATTGGGGACTAGTGTACCCGCACGGCTTTGCCCGTAATAGAAAAAAATAAAAGGTCGTTTGGTTCGCGTGTGTACTTACAAATAATGTATGGTGAATTTTCTCGCCAATTGGCTTGTGCCCATGTTACGGTTCCACGTTATGATAATTTCGTAATTTACTCGTCCATCTTATGATATTTTTTTTCTTAAAATTAGAATAGAAAAAGAACCACATCGAATTTTCGAAAAATCGCTTCGAGGTGCAAACCCCCATGCTACATACTAACTTTGTGCCAAATTTCATGAAAATCGGCCGAACGGTTTAGACGCTATGAGCGTCACAGACACCCTACAGACATCCCACAGACATCCTACAGACATCCAGACATCCTCCGGACAGAGAGACTTTCAGCTTTATTATTAGTAAAGAAGAAGATAAAGAATAATGTATGGTGAATTTTCTCGCCAATTGGCTTGTTCCGACGTTACAGTTCCACGTTATGATAATTTCGTATCTCGCCAATTGGCTTGTGCCTATGTTACGGTTCCACAATATGATAATTTCGTAATTTATGATAGTTTTTTTTCTTAAAATTGAAATAAAAAAAGAACCACATCGAATTTTCGAAACATCGCTTCGAGGTGCACACCCCCATGCTACAAACTAACTTTGTGCCAAATTTCATGAAAATCGGCCGAACGGTTTAGGCGCTATGCGCGTAACAGACATCCTACACACATCCTACAGACATCCAGACATCCTCCGGACAGAGAGACTTTCAGCTTTATTATTAGTAAAGAAGATGCTTCAAAACCATATTTAAGTGATTTTAAAACCCTGACGTAAAAAAAAACCGAGCTGATGTGTGCATCACATGACTTCCTTTTACTCCAATTTAAAGATAATAGTGCCTCGGGGTGAGCAAAAAAACACTTTAAATACTTTCATTCCAAGTCTGTTGCAAACCAAAGCAAAGAAAACGTTTTATACAGATAAATTTCCCCAGTATTGGCAGTTTTAATGTGATTCAATGGTTAACTCTCTAAATATGGCCAAATTGAAACGAAAAAAAAAAAAAAAAAAAAACCTCCAAATTTGTCGCCAAGTTGGCGACAAAAATTGGCGCCTAAAAACTTGGCGATATATTGCCAAGTGTTGGTCAAATTATAGCACCGCTTGAGTTTACATTGAAATTAACAATGATTTTACCCCAAAAAGGTGTAAAAGACCCCCTTTGGAACACCCGAATGCAACCAAAAGAGAAGGTGCACAACTAGACCCCACTTGGACTCTATGTACCAAATTTTAACCTTCTAGGACATACCGTTCTTGAGTTATGCTTGATACATTCACACATACGCAAATACGCACATACGTACTTACGGACGTCACGAGAAAACTCGTTGTAATTAACTCGGGGATCGTCAAAATGGATTCTTCAGGTGTCTATACGTTCTTAGACATATATCCACGTGTGGTCGGGTTGAAAAAAAAATCAATATTCATTCCGAGGCGAGCAAAATGGAAATTAAGGCCGATTTTTGGGTGAAATTTTTTTTGCGAATACAATACTTCCTTTTTTGTAAAAAGAAGTAAAAATGGATTTTAGTTTGACGTGCTTGTGTGTATGTCTGTCTGTGGCATTGTAGCTTCCAAACGGATGAACTCATTTTGATAATTATTTTTCTGCTCTATAGGTGACTTGATCAAAAGTTTTCTCAGCTAGGTCTTATCTTTGTTGGCTTTTAATTATCGGCGATATTAATAAATAAGCAAATTTAGCATTCTTTCACAATTTAAGATGTGAAAACTTACTCACACATTCAAAATATATACATCAATCGAAAGAACGAATTTTCTGCATATGAAGAAACTCAAAACATTGTTAATTGTTGTAAAAAATCATTTGAAATGAAGTGTAAAAATGACCGATACCTTGAGAATTTCTAATTCCTGTTCTATGAAGAAAAAAATGTAACGAAATATGGGGCAATGTGAAATAGCATAGCAAAGTGAAGTGGTTTAATATTTAACTCAGCTTTAAGCGCCACCTGCCTAGTGATATTTTAACTATGTAGTAACACATGTAATCTATTTCAGACAAGAAAAAATTACCTCGGAAAATGATAAAATATGATAATACAGTCAATTTTCAAAAATTGATACTCATATTGTAATATTTTATTGTAAGTCAAAAATTATTTTGTTATTATTAAACGGTAAAGCTATTGTTATTAACATTTTAAATATTAATTGAGATCTACGGTGGACTATTTATTTGCTTAATATTAAACTTATTTGTATTTCAAATGTTTTTAGAGTTAGTCAAGTGCATGAATGGCAAAGTGGGTGGGGCAAAGTAATGAAATAATCCATTTCAATTACTTATTCAATCTTTTATAGAATTATTTACTCTTTAGTTAATAAGTTCTTTCATTTACATTCTTTCATTTACAAGTTCCCTTATTTATTCAATTATTCACTTATTTCCTAATTCATTCACTATTTTACTGATTCATTTAAATATTATCATATATTAAATGATTTATATATTTATTTATTAGTTTATTCGTGTATTCATTTATTTATTAGTATTCATTTTATTTTCATTTATTCATTCATTCTTTTATTTATTCATTTATTCGATCAAAAATATCTTTAACAATCGAATAGAAAATATTTCATTAGAATTTTTTCTTTTTCACTTTGTCCCATAAAAAAAGAAGGTAAAAATTTCCACCTTTTTTTGAAGGTACAAATTAACTCTCAAAAATAAAATGTTTCAATGCAAGTTTTGTTATAAAACATACTTTCCTTTGTTTATGTACCGCAATTTTGAAAACAAGTTTCCAATTTGTTCATTTTGAAAAAAGTAAGTAATCTTAACCATTTCACTTTTCCCCCACATTCCCCTACTACTTGACCAGTGAAACATATTTACGATGGATGAAAAATCTAATCTACGTGAAAATGCATAGGTTGCAAAATTTTTGCAGTTTAACCTCATTTATCCTCTAAACTTAAATACAAAAGGATTTATTTGTTATGTTTGACTTAAATGTAATGTTATTTCTATATATAAATGTACTTTTTAATGTTATTTAACTTTAACTTTTATTGGATCAATGTCTTACTGTTCAAGTAGTTATTTTTTCTTCTTCGTAGAACGGGAATTAAGCATTTTTTAATGTAATAAACGAAACACAAAAACGTATATGCTACAAGTTTTGAAAAACTAAACCTTATTGGCTATTGACAACAAAAGAGCTTCGATTTTGTTCTCGTGGTAGTTTGAATAATTCTGGGATCGTTGGAAAATGAAAACATGCATAAAGCATTTAAGAATTAAAATTCATCAAGTTATATCCCTGAAGAACCCTTTAACCACCAGGGATGGATTGGGTCCCGCAAGAGGGTGCCAACCTTGGCCTCCAAAGGACGCAAGAAAAAAAAAGTGCAAACAAAAAAAAGGTGCAGAAAAAAGGTGAGAAAAAATGGGGGGGGGGGGGGAACGATGGTACACACGTTTACGAGTTTAAAGAACAGAAAAAGAAGCGAAGTGAAGTCGCACAGGTTTGTGAACGCAAAAAAAAAAAAAAAATTAATTAAAAAAAAATAAATAAAACAAATCCTAAAACCACTCCAAGTTTAGTCTGTATTTACTATTAAAAGTTACATCACAGATAATTTTGATATTTACGGTTTACTGCAACGGGTAAAGTTTAACCAAGTCTTATACAATTATCGTGTACTGCTCTTCTACTTTTTAAATGCATGATGTACCACCAAATTTAGTGTGGTTGTGTTACTACGCAAGAATCGAAATATTTTATACCTTCATGATATAGAATAAGTGAGAAAAGGGGAGGGAGGGAGCACAAAAGGAATTTCATGCCCAGTGTCTTCAAAAATCTTAGTCGGACCCTAGGAGCGCCCTGAATTAGAAATGTGCCCCATGTGCAATCTCAGAATGATCGGGCTCTGCAAATAAGGAATGAAAATAAAAGGAAAATTAACGCCCAGGGAGGCTCACAAAACGCGAAGAACAACTTTCCCCCTATTATGGTAATTTTAACCTTTATTTTCTTTACTAATAATAAAGCTGAAAGTCTGGATCTCTGTCTGTCTGGATGTCTGGATCTCTGTGACGCGCATAGCACCTAGACCGTTCAGCCGATTTTCATGAAATTTGGCACAAAGTTAGTTTGTAGCATGGGAGTGTGCACCTCGAAGCGATTTTCCGAAAATTTGATTTTGTTCTTTTTCTATTCCAATTTTAAGAAAATTTTACCGAGCAAATTATCACAACGTGGTACACCGTTCCACGTAATGATGAATTACGAAATTATCATAACGTGGAACCGTAACATGGGCAAGCGAACGAATATAGCAAATTGGCGAGAAAATCATCATCCAATATTTGTAAATATAGAGGCAAACCAAATGACCTTTTAATTTTCTACTACGGGCAAAGCCGTGCGGGTACCACTAGTGAGAAATAAACCGACTTATGATTATTTCACCTGCTTGTTTAAAATAAAAGGAGCTCCCAGAAATATAATAAGTTTGGATCTTTCGCAATGGAACGCTCTAATAACGGATACAAACAGTGATTAAGAAAAATACAAGATTATCCATTGAGAGCACTATAAGAAAGGCATTCTCAACCGCTGGTCCAATTAGTGTCGGAAAACTTTGACTGGTCTTCATTTTGACCTGTAAACCTTTTCTAATTCAAGGAGAAAGAGCTGCTGTGTGCATCACATTACTTCCTTTTTACATCAATTTAAAGTTATTTCCCCATTATTGGCGATTTTAATGTGATTCAATAGTTAACACTTTAAATATCACCAACAATGACCAAATGGAAATCAGATTGAAAAAATATATAAAAAAAATCGCCAAATTTGTCGCCAGGTTGGCGACCAAGAGACTGGCGATATATTGCCAAGTGTATCGTCAAATTATAACACCACGAGTTTACATAGAAATTAACAATGATTTCCCCCCAAATAGGGGCAAAAGACCCCTTTAGAAACACCCGAATGCAACCAAAAGGAGAGGTGCACAATTAGACCCCACTAGGAGTCTACGTACCAAATTTCAACTTTCTAGGACATACCGTTCTTGAGTTATGCGACATACATACGCACATCCGTACATACGGACGTCACGAGAAAATTATTTGTAATTAACTCGGGGAATGTCAAAATGGATATTTCGGGTGCCTATACATTCTTAGGCACTTATCCGCGTGTGGTCGGGTTGAAAAATAAACTCAACATTAATTCGGGGGTGAGCAGAATGGAAATTAAGGCCGAATTTTGAGTAAAATTTTTTTCGCGAATGCAATACTTCCTTTTTTGTAAAAGGAAGTAAAAATGGGTAACAAATGAACAAATATTGAAGCAGAAATTAAAATAATTAAAAAATAAATAATGATACAATTTAGTATGCTATTTTTCTCACTTTAATGCCATAATTTTACAGCCAAGATTAAACAGTTGTGTGTTTGTAAATTGGCAACACTGCAGTTTGCTCACATTTGTCATTTGTTACGATTCCTTTCTTTTTATCATATTGTCAACTGTATTTTTTAACTAATTTTTATAATACTCTTGATTTTTTTACTGAAGGTTTACTTTCTAACGTATTAAGCAAAATAAAAAATCCTCTCAAAATTCATATATTGTTTTAACCAAATTATAGTAAACATAAACTTATTTTGTAGTTCTTAAAACCTAATGTAAGTTTCTTGAAAAAACAAAAAGCATCGCTGCATGAAATTGTTTTCGAGAAGTTTGTCAGTATACAATACATACCAAAAAAGATATAGATCGCTAGGCCAGAAGATATATAACACTAATAATCATCTTTTTCGCAATAAGACCCATTACGGCGAATGACGCAGTCGAAAACGAAGTAATTCTGACATTTTGATGGCGACCGTCATTTATTTATGGATCCAATCACTACCGATATTCCGAAGCATGAAATCCAGTTGAAAATCTGTCTCTAATAGCTAGCTTATGTTAATCTAGGTCAGTCTATGTTCCGGGAAGTGTAGTCCATTAAGGGCGCACGTTTTTATTTCCTTTGATTGTTTAGTGTGCTTTGCCTGATAAGACGTAATGTGCTAATATTGCGCTGCTTTTGTTTACCTAGCCCAAGAATAATGCCGGCCGTATCAGCACACGCCTTCTGAATATCAGAAAAGACTGATAAAAATTCTGTTTGTCGTTGGGATAAAAATGGCACTCGTAGAAGGGAAAATAAGCTTTTTCGGTTGACTGATAAAGAGAGAGAAATTGAAGTCAAGGCTAGCGAAAGTTTTTTGAATGTACATTGTACATAAGCTGCCAGTTGCTACATAATTTTAAAATTCGTACTAATAAGAGCTATAATAAGCTCGTCTAGAACCAATGGAGCCTGATTTCTCCACTATCGCTATTTTGATAAATGCTCTGGTAATCATTTCGCTCCCTAGTTATTGATGTTTTTTTTTTTTAATAATAATTTCAAGACAAAAAAATGTTTATAAAGCAAAATATTTTATTTGCTTTAAAAGTCATTTATTTATTAGTTTATTTAGATAAAAAAAATTCTTATTATCAAGGTGTTTTTCAATAATCATCAACAATTTCTAAGAATAATTTTTCCTCTTGTTTTAATTTAAAACTTTTGAATCAATAAAAATGAACGAAGACATAATAGTTTTGCTAAAAATGTATTATTGTATATCGAGTTCATTTCGATGGATTTGGAAGTTATATTTACAAATGTTGAAAAATATTGCACATTAACTGAAAAATAAGTAGTCTAAAATTAATTTTAGCAGTTCCAAAATGGTAACACAAAATGTTAACTGATGACAAATCGAATTAGCTTTAAAATCTTTTTGGTTTTAGTTTAGCTGCAAATAAAATTAAGGTTCTTAAAAATATACATCACATAAATGAATTTTTATGAAGCAATATGTTAATAACTTTTATTAATTTAAATCGTCAAAAGTAGATAAATTTTTTACGAATACTCATTTTGACTTCAGAAATTAATGCATGTTATTAGTTAAGATCAGATGGACTTTGAAGCTCAAGCGTTGTGTTTCGCTTGGTGGTTTCGTTGTACGGAAAGTGTCACGGTAAGAAAATAGAAGTTACAGGATATCGGTTTCCAACTATTATACAGGCGTCTCTCGTATAACACGGTTAATTCGTTCCCTGTAGTATCGAAACCTTGTTATACGAGACTTTTTTAAAAATAACTTTTTTAATTATTTTTTATGCTAATTAATCATGTACATAGTAAAAATCATGTCAATAGGTGCCGTGTTGTATCTAAATCGTGTTTCGTGTTATATCGAAACCATGTTATACGAAACTTAGAAATAATGTAAATCAAGGGATGTGTATCGTGTTATATCGAAACCAAGTTTCTAAAAAACAGAGTAAAAACTTATTATCAAATATTAACAAAGTATTAAGCAAAAATGAAGTTCATCTTTTTTAAAGATAACATTCGTGTTATATCTAAACCATGAAGTATTAAATTCAAGTTTTCGTACCGGGTAATATCGAAACCGTGTTATAATAATCGTAAATTTGGTACCGTGTAATATCGAAACCGTGTTGTACAGTACAGTGTTATACGAGGGACGCCTGTATATCGTTACTTAACTTGTGATTAGTTTTTGCGCAAGGTTAATATGACTGTAAGAAAACCAAATTTACGGATCATTAGTTTTCAACTAAATCGATATTCTAGTTAAAGGATTAGTTTAAGCGCAAGTGTATCAGGACTGAAAGAAAATAAGATTTACTGGACATCAGTTTTTGCAAAATTTGTGTTTCATTTATGAGTATTAGCAGGGATGCCTGGATAGGATGTCACGGGAGGTTACTGCGATCTCCCAAAACATTTCCTTATTCAGAAAATTTTATCTGACGATTCGGCGTTTGGAGACATTATTGCAGTATTTCAGTTTTTTAATGCCCGAATATCACGTTTCCATTAGGTGTACGTATGTTTGCATTCCTGTGTTTTATTTTTCGGCTTAACTTTTAGTTCCATTTGGAAATTTGGGAATTTCCCCTCTCAAAAATTTAAATTCCGGGGCGCTCCTGAGGATTTGTTTCAGTGAACAGGAAGTATGACTGTAAAAAAACAAAACTTACAGATAACCGTTTTTTTTATTATTATCTGAATCGGTATTTTATTTATGGGTCTGATAGCAGAAACAATGTGCCGTTAGTCGTAGATTCTTGAGAACGTGTGCAGACAATTTCTTAGTTGATTGATAGAAACAATCTGAAAATTTTAACGTAAGAAAATCTTGAATTACAGCGGAAGAAGATTTGTACATATTTTCTGAGCGTAACATGTGCTCGTATTTTTTTGAGTTTGGCATCTGCTCTTTTGAAGTTTCTTTTAAGTACTTTTCGGAGTATTTATAAGTATTTCTCGGAGCCGATTTAGATTTTACGACTAATCTGACATTGAATAATCCTACAGAATGTTTTCTGGATTTTTAATCTGCTCCTCAGACTACTGAAGAAAATTCTGCTCTCGGGTTTATGAGCATTCAGTAGATGTCTGTTTACATAGAAATTCACCGGTGTATCCAAGTGCTAGTATTTTGTTATTAGATCGATTAAAACAAGCTGATGTGTGCATCACATGACTTCCTTTTACTCCAATTTTAATGTAATTTTCCCATTATTGGCAATTTTAATGTGATTCAATAGTTTACTTTCTTAATATCACCACCAGTGATCAAATTTAAACCAGATTTTGAAAAAAAATCGCCAAATTTGTCGCCAACTTGGCGACAAAACTTGGCGACCAAAAGACTGACAATATATCGCCAAGTGTCCGCCAAATTATAACACCACTTGAGTGTTCATCGAAATTAACAATGATTTCCCCCAAAAAAGGGGCAAAAGACCCCTTTAGAAACACCCGAATGCAACCAAAAGGGTAGGTGCACAACTAGACCCCACTAGGATCTACGTACCAAATTTCAACTTTCTAGGACATACCGTTCTTGAGATATGCGACATACATACGCACATCCACACATACGCACATACATACGTACGGACGTCACGAGAAAAGTCGTTGTAATTAACTCGGGGAATGTCAAATTGTATATTTCGGGTGTTTATATGTTCTTAGGCACTTACCTGCGTGTGGTCGGGTTGAAAAAAAAAAACTCATCATTAATTCTGGGGTGAGCAAAATGGAAATTAAGGCCGAATTTTGAGTGAAATTTTTTTCTCGAATACAATACTTCCTTTTTTGGAAAAGGAAGTAAAAATACTAAGGCTGGCAATAGGGCACGTCAATAGGCTTTTCCGGATTTTTTTTCCAATTAATTAATTAATTGTTTATCCTACAATATGCAACTTAACTTTATCAAGTCTCATTAGCATGAAACTCGCGATTTATTCATTTTGTTAGTAGATTACCAAATAAAATATTAAAGCATCAATGTGGGGCTCGACAATAACCTTGTCCGGGAATGTTGCCTTTAAATTCGAAATTTACTGCTGCTCCTAAAAAAGTACAACAAAAGTCTTTCAATTTTCGTTTTATATTTATGAATATGCATTATAATTATGAAACAGAGTGGAACCGATAGCTTGTTTGAATTGTTAAAACATCATGTGTTACTTGAGGCTTGTTTGGTTTTCAAGGTTGTACGAATCTCGGCTGTTCCACTGATGATTTTCGAACTTTATTTTAAGCCCCAGAAAAAGGAAAGTAGGAACCCTTACAGTCGTTTAAGGAACAGAAATATTTATGAAGTAGTTATGTTTGGATTCAGTAGTAAGCAAAAAATAATAATAATAAATAAATAAATAAAAAAGAAAGAAAAGAAAAGAAGGAAGTAAGAAAAAAAAAATAATTTGAATTTTGTCATCTTGAATTCAAATTGTTTTTTCGCAATCACGAGTGTGTGTGTGTGTGTCGGCGTGTGTTTTTGTGTGTAAGGGGTATGTGTATGTGTGCGTAGGCATGTGTGTCTGTGTGCAGGCATGAGTGTGTGGGTAGTTGTGTGTATGAGTGTTCGTGTGTGTGGGGGCGGGGTATGTGTATGTGTGTAGGCATATGTGTTTGTTTCTGTGTGCAGGCATGAATGTGTGGGTAGTTGTGTGTATGGTGTTTGTGTGTGCATGTGTAGGTGTCTGTATGTATGCGTGTGTGTATGTGTTTGTGTATGTGTAGGTGTGTGTATGTGTTTGTGTGTGTTTGTGTGTAAGTGTATGTGTGTGTGGTGTGTGTATGTATGCGCGTGTGTGTGTAGCATATGGACGCAACCTGGAGACTGCTTTTGCTATAGGAGCAGCATCGTGAGGAGCCGGTCGACGGTGATGCTGCAGAGGGTGCTGGCGGGAAAATAAAATGATAGCAACATCAAAACAGTCAAATGATGCGGTTTGTTTGCTCAAGAATAACATCGTTCGTTCCCAAGAGAGAAATAAATTTGAAAATAGTTAAAATTCAACTATCTTTCTACTCTTAGTGAGTCCTTAATTTTGAATTTATTGAATGGCATAGGAATTTTACCCCTAAGTCAGAAGATCACCCACTCAAGAAAAAAAAGTTAAACTCCATATAGCGAAGTAGCAAGTTGCCGGAAAAAAAATCGATATATAGAGATTTCGATATATAGAAACGATCTTTTTTTATCCTAAAAATCTCCTACAACATTAAAATTAAAGCTAATTTTAATGTATGAAACCCAATTTCTAATTTATACGAGCATCGGAGTAAATGAAAGTTAATCATTAAAAAAATAACAGAAATGACATTTTTGCGCCTTCATACATCTTCATTCTTCGGCAATTCATCTTGATCGGCAACATTAGGGGATTTTCGTTTTGAAAATGTAATCGAGAGAAAAATAAAAAAACAATCTGCTTAACTTGAATGATTTTAACTGCAGCTAAAACGACTAGGAATGATAATCAACAGACAAAAGGGATTAAAACTGATTTGACAATGTTACTGGTTACAACTAAGATATTTGAAATAAACTTGAGAGAATTTAAGAATGAAACAACGACCTTTCTACACACTTCTCAATCCCAGATCCCTTATGAGTTTCGTAGCAACCTTTAGAGAACATAATTTTCTTCCCTAACTTTTATTTTTCATGACACAAACAGTCTAAAGTAAAAAAAAAAATCTACGAATGTCTCGAAAAAAAATTCGATACATAGAGATTTTTTCGATATATAGAAACAATTTTTCTATGTAATGAACATAGAAATTGGCTGGGATTTCGATATATAGAAAATTTCGATATGTGGAAGTTCGATACATGGAGGCTCGACTGTACTTGATTGAGTGAGAAAATTAAGACAAAATTTGAAAGTTTTCTGTAGAGAACAGGACTTTAATTTAACTATGATCATTTTCAAGGACGGTTTCACTAGACGATGCACATTGATAAATTGCTGTTCTAAGAAAAATTTGTTATCGACAAAGAAAAATGATTACCGTTTCCAAAAGAAACTTCTGAAAGCAAACTATGGATTCTAAAAAAAACTGAAGAAAAGAGACTTGCTTCCGGCCACCCTATCGGAAGTCAATATTCGCGGAATGCTATCACTGAACGTGGATTTTCGGAAATAATCGTCAGCTCAGCGGAAAATCGACTTCAAATTACGCACCGGGTGCTTTCAACACACCCAGTTTCGTCTCATTACCCGAACGTGATTATTTGTTCGGACACGACGTAAACGTCTGAAACCGTTCGTCATTTTTCATTTCACCCCCTTTTTTGTTATCGAAACTTGCTAGTCGTTTAAGGAATAAATACATCAGGTAAATCGTATCGATTTTGGGTTCCAGAGAAAAAATGTGGGATATTTTTTTATCGCTTTTAATTTCATTTAGCGGACGTGTTGTTATTTGCGACGTGTTGACATTTTCCCCCCTGGGCAGGTAAACTGCAGTATCTGCAGAATTGAGTTTTCGAGATAATAGAAGAAATTTGTGTTGGATTCAATACTAACAATAGGAAAATGTTGGAGTTAGACGGTTTTTTCGCGCCTTTTTTTCAGCGGAAAACCAAATAGTGAAACCTCTCTGAGCGGCCACCCCTCCGTTCCGTAAAACTTCGGCCCGTTCGGAGGGGGAGGCTGAAGGGTTTATGTTACAATTGCAATATAATTTTTATAATACATAATATAAGCAAGTCTAACCCTTTCAGACGCGGCGTCCGGTATATCGGACATGAACTTTAAACAGCTGCTAATCATTTATTAATTGAATAAATTACGCGATTGTTTTCGTAGTCGACTCTTTACAGTCTGCTTATTATTATCTGTGCAAGAATTTTTCATTTTGGGATTGACAACATTAAGAAATAGGGGTTGGGAGAATGGGACTGGCTCCTTTTCCCAACCACGGATTCTCGTCGCAAAAGCGGTTTTTTTTTTTCTCATTTTTTTAAAAAATATATAATCTTTTATTAATCATTTCAAATTCTTATATTATGTTTTGTTATTGTTTAGAGAATATTTTACAAAGAAGTTTGTCTGATATTTCATCGTTTTTCTATCTGAAATAGGTATTTCAATACCAAATGTCCGTAATATTGGACGTGTCATAACTCTTTTAAATTTTCACCTATAAACTTGAAATTTTGTCTATAAGATATTCTTTACCACAGTACTCTGTCTACCAAATAAAAACGTTTTTGGTTGAGTATTTCAAAATTCCGTCTGAAAGGACTAACATATAAAACGAATATTCAGTAAATTACCGCCAATTAGCCAGGGCTAAAGCAGAAATACGTAATTTACTGAATATACCATGCCTCGCGTTCAATCTTCGAGTTGAACCGAACCATTGCTTCGGTCACTCGTCTGGTCTGCTAATTCTATATTAGCTACCAGTTTGGGGCCGTGGTAGCCTGATCGGTAAGGCATTGGACTCGGGGGCCGGAGGGCCTCGGGTTCGATCCTTGCTGGTCGAAGACCCACCGTCGTCATTAAAGGGGACTGGGCGACGTTAAATATGCTCGTGGTCTCAATGTCCTCCAAGTGAAACGATACCTCTGGGGGTGTTAGTACCAGGTAGCTATTAGCTCTTGGACTAGTTCTAAATTCTCATTAACTGCTCGATCCGGTGATGGTGCTGCCATCTATCGGTATATAAAAACAATGGAGGCAAGGCACTTAGTATGCAGTCCTCGACATAAATGCAGTTGTAGTCAGTTGTGACTCTTGAATAGAATAGAATAGCTACCAGTTTGTTTCGCGCTCTTGGCTTCCTTAAGAGGTTTTCCCATCTCCAGCTCAGCCACTTTCCTATGCCGGGCTGATGAGTGCTAATAAGCACGAAACTGCAGTCCTCGGCTGGAAATGACTGAGCTGGCGGTGTATTTCACATATAAAACGAAGTTTGAGACCTTTCTAAAGGGGGAAATAGCGTACTTTTTAATTATTGTGAACATATTTCGGACAAAGGATACGATTTGTGACTTAAGTTTCTACTTTGCTCCTACAGTTATTTTTAAATTTGTTTTTCAATTCAAATGTATATCTCTAGCCAATTCATTTGTCATTGCATCTGAATTTTCGATGACTTTATATTCATTTTCCCCAAAAACTCTTCAGTTGAAAGTTGAGTTTGTTGATGATTACAAAATGTATTATGAAATTGATCGTCAAAGGCCGAATTAGTGCCTGAAAGGCATAAAAATGTTTTGTTCAAAATACTTTAATGATGCATACAGCGAACTGATAAGTTAATTTAAACCAGCGAACTGATAAGTTAATTTAAACCAATCCCAAATTAATATCAGATTTGAATAAAAACTCTATTTTTTGCCGACTTGTTGGCCGGGTAGACGTTTCTCCCAGTTGGCAGTGTAATTATCAAAGCACTTCATTGCTGTTCCCTGCTGATAAGAATTCGAAATGGTGCTCTATTAATTCTCTCGCAGATTTTCCGAGCGCATATTGCTCAAAATTTCAATACGTTGTCGAGATTCATAAAAATTATCTTCCACAGTGTTGTTTGCAACTCCGATACCACATACAAACCGACCAACTAATAAAATTAGCACGAGTAAGACTTTTGAACTGAAGGGGGCCTTATTTGCTGTAGGCCTCTTTAAACTCGATGGCTGTAGATTAGAAACAGAAAGTGAATAAATTTTCCTGAAAAATTGAAATGGACACATCCATTCGGCGGCCGTTCAGAAGGGTTGGGTTGCCGTTTCTAGGGGTGTCTTTAACATAAAGTCTATTTGCTAAAATATCCGTGCCACAAAAATTTGGCCGTTAAGAGGGGTGGCCGCTTAAGACAGGTTTCACTGTAGCAAGCTTGCACAGTAAAGATAAGGTACAACAGATGACAAAAATGTAAAAAAATGAAAAATTTTGCAGTTACTGCCCTTTACCTGCAGGCGGCAGTATATTGTTTGCTAGTTTTTTGTGTGTTCTTGTACGGAGTTTTTATTCTCTCTTAGCACATATGTCTCGTCTAATTCAATTTCACTGTGCTATGTAATTTGAAAGATTTAATCAAACTCAGGTCGTATCACAAACCGGTGGAGGATATGTCCCTATATACCCAGGGGAGGGTACATAGGGACATATCCCACACGAAAATATATAGGTTTTTCTTTTTTTTTTTGACAGCACAAATAGACTAAAGCTAACCATATCCATCTTCGAAATTCCACCAAATCCCCAAACAATTTTTTATCTGATTGCGCTACTGTTAGAAACCTTGTTTATGCACGTTGTGAGTATTCTGCTCTTCTTCCAACGTTTAATACCCCTTTAATCGCTTAATTGCACTACACGATGTGCTTTTAATAATTTGATATGACTCAGGACGTGTCCACATAGTACATTTTTGCTTTTCTCCGAATGATTCAAACCCTGATGTATCTTTTTTTTTTTTTTGAGCAATCACGATTGCTTATTGCTTTCATTTGACTATTTTGATGTTCCTATCATTTTATTTTCCCTCCGCACCATCACCGTCGACCGGGTCCTCACGCTGCTGCTCCTATAGCGAAAGCCGTCTCCAGGTTGCATCCATGTCCTACACACACGCGCATACATACACAACTACACACACACACGCACACATACACACACACACAAACCCATACACCTACACACATACATACACCTACACACACATACACACACGCATACACTTACACACACACATACATACACACACACATACTCATAACTACCCACACATTCATGCCTGCACACAGACACACATATGCCTACACACACATACTCATACCCCCCCCCCCCACAAACACACACATTCATACACACAACTACCCACACACGTATGCCAGCACACAGACACAAACACACATGCCTACGCACACATACACATACCCCTACACACAAACACACATACCCCCCCCCCACGCAAACACACACGCCTACATACACACACTCGTGATTGCGAAAAACATAATTTGAATTCAAGATGTCAAAAGTCAAATTATTATTTTTTTTTTTTTTTACGAAGGATCAAACGTAATGAATCATTTGATTATGCTCCAGACACGTTGAAAAATTACTGCCCTCTATGGTAGTTGTAGCTCTTTCTCCGAATTTTCATTCCGTTGTAGCCAAGCCACAAACTCGGTATGTGTGGACGGACAGACCTCGTTTATGGGCTTACAATGTATTCATATACTATAACGCAAATTATGAAACCTTCTAAAAAATTTCATAAATGAAGGGTAAAATTTCAATTTGAAATCAGGGGCACCCCGATGGGAGGTCAGTGTGACCTCCCAAAAAAATTCTTTATTTGGCTTTTTTTTTCAGACGATTCGGAGAAATTTGGAGTTTTATTCGGCAAAATTATCATCATTCGGCAGAACTTGGGAGTCCTATTCAACAAAATTCTCATCATTCGGCAAAATTTGGAGTTCTGTTCTGCAAAATTCTCATCATTCGGCAAAATTTGGAGTTCTGTTCGGCAAAATTATCATCATTCGGCAAAATTTAGAGTTCTGTTCGGCAAAATTATCATCATTCGGCAAAATTTGGAGTTCTGTTCGGCAAAATTATCATCATTCGGCGAAATTTGGAGTTCCGTTCGGGATAATTTGGAGTTTTATTCGACAAAGTGAGAATTTACGCCCTCCCAAAAATTTAGGATCAGCGCCGCTGTTTGAAATGACAGGTTTTTCCCGAAGATCAGTTTTAGAGTCATCTAGAGCTCAATAATTAGTTTTTTCATTCATCAACCAATAACTATTTTCTCTCGTGTATATGACTAAAGGAAGTTGTTCATGACTTGACTCGAAATGTATCAATGGGAGGATTTTCTTTTTCCATGTCAGTGTCATGTTTATTCACACTTTCCATGAGTCAGCTATTTTGTATTCAAAAAATATCTATTCTATGTGGTCTTATAGAATTTTCCATGAATGAACGCCGTGGAATAACTGACAGCAAAATAGAGCGATTCTGCGGAATGATACCTTAAGTATTGAGTATGGTTTTCCTCTTAAACTGTCAAGTGAAGAGAGAAAAAACAAGTTTGTGAGAAGCTCTTGCCTTTTATTGCAGTGAAATGCAAAGCAGGAGCTTATTGAATGAATTTGTTGTGCATTTCAGAATGCGGTTTTTCAGGTTTTAGTTTTATTTTGTCGTGTTTTTTTTTTTTTCTATCCAGTTGAAATAATTTCAATCTCTCTTTTGAGAAGGATGCTCCATGATCTTAATAGCTAGATAACTTGAAAAATGTAAGGGAATTTTACTGCGACTTGCAATAAAGTTGCATTCATGCATTTGAAGTTTAGTGAAACCTTGCTTATAAGAGATTATTTAGGTCTCATTTTTGGAATCCCGAGCTAGCCTGAGCCCGAAAATTTGTAAACCGAGCCCGCCCGAGCCCAGACTGTTGTTTTATTTTACATCCACCAAAAATGGATTCTCATAGTGCAACAGCCATTGGTTCAAAACATTTTTAATAAATCTCTCGATTAATGAAAATAATTGTGTTAAAAATTTTCTCAAAATGCTCTTTTTCAGATGAATTAGTATATTATACCTTGGAACAGTAATCGCAAACGAACATGTTATAAATAACAGTTAATTAATTTTTGTTTTATTTTATTTATTTATTTATTTTCATGTAAGGCATATATTAATTCAAATATCCTATTTTTTTTTCTTTTTTGAAAAACATAATAGTAAGTTTATTGCAAAGAGGAAATCTCAAAAAGGAAGCCATAAAACACGCTTCTACAAATTTTTGCAAATATGTGCTTTAACATTTTTTCTCTCACCGTTCAATTAGCTAAGCCAGGGGGTCCCACCTGGGGGAGGGGTCATGGTGCAGACTGCGCCAATGAAATTTTGAGGTGTTTTTACTTTTTTGGGAGGATTCTTGTTTTTTTTTTGGGGGGGGAGGTGATGTTTGGGGGGGATTTCACCCTTGATCTTAGGGGGGACACCCCTGGCTAAGCTCAGAAAGGTGTATACTTTTTTCTTTCTAAATTTAATAGTTACTTTAAACGCACGATTTGTAAACAAGTAAACATGACAAAATATCTAAATGTCATGAAATAAATACTGAATATTTTAATAAAAATTAGCATCTGGCTGCTGGACTTTATTCGACGAGTTCAGTCTTACGCGCTAAAAGAAAGAGGATTTCAAAAATTACGAAGAAAATTCAAAATGCTTAAATAATAATTTTTGAGATTTAGTGTCCGTTTCTTTTCTTTGACGGGAAGTCGGAAACGACTAACAGATATTAAAGAGCAATTGTATCATTTTGTCATTAACTTAATAAACACTCTTTTACCTCTTTGCATTAAAATTGCATTAATATTATCTTTTGATTCATTATTCTTTTGAAATTGAGAAAAATTGTCTAAAAAATTATTTTCAGAGACTAAATAAAACACTGCTCGGAAACAGGGCCTGATCAAAGCACGGTCCTGCAGGTCCGTGGACCTGGGCACCATAATTTTTTGGGGCACCAAAATGGGGTAAATTTATCTTTTTTACATCCTTTTTAAAATTTTTACTTTGAAAATATACGATATTTCTTATGAGAGGGGCACCAAATTTTACCAGGACCTGGGCACAACTTTGGCTAGATCGGGCCCTGCTCGGAAACAAAATAAGCCATATTTCTCACATTCACTGAAATGCTTTGTTTCATAAACTGTAGATTAGCTTTGTTTTGGAAAATAAATGAAACTCGTACTTTCAAATTTAGCGAGAAAATGTTTAGAAATTAAATAAAATATTTATTTTTAAAGTTGTGAATAAAATATGCGTCTAAATGTCGCCTATTTTAGCGGAAATGTGATACGGTGTTTCTAGAAATGAAAAATTGATCTTGGTAACTGGATGAAACTTCTTCTTATAAACTCTTTAAAGCACGCTTCTAAGAAACAAGTTTAAAAATGAAATAAAAACCTTTTTTTTTTTTCAAAAGTCAAATAAGATATTTGAGTATATACATAGAACATAGTTCATAGAATCTAAATTCCCTTAAACATAAATAATGCTGCTTTTAGCCGAGTGAGTCATTTTTCTTGGATTTTTTTCTTATATGAAATTGGACATTTCAGTTGAACTAAATAAGAAACTAAATAAGCAATTCATCTCAGAAATTAAAAAACGATATTTTAAAATGAATAAAAAAACTAATTAATATCTAAATGAATACTTTTGTGCTAAAAGGTATTTATTGAGTCATCAACAACACAAATTCGCAAAACATTGCAAAAAACAGCGGAGACAATTCAGTTTTTTTTTTTTTCCCACAATCTAGAGAATTTTCAACCATTAATAAGTTCTGGATCCAAATAAAACAAAACACCGAAAAAAAAATATTTAGCAAGATTTTTCAGGGTTTTTCAATATTTGAAACTATGGTACTGAAAGGAATACCAGCTTAATACATCCTATGTAAATCATAAAATTAAGCAAAACAGAGTTTAATACTTTGATAGCTTTTAACTCCTTATCACAAGAATTTTTACGCATTTCCAAATATGGTCCAGAAGAAGACAAATCGTTATGTTAACAATTTCACCACCTTTGTCAACTTTGGTAACAAAAAATAAATAAATAAATAAATGAATAAATAAAATAAATATAAAAAAATCACAGCCATGTCCAAAAAAAATCTTTTAATCTTTTCATTAAATTGTTACAACTAAAGTATTGTTGATTTTGTTTAATATTCATCCTCATACAAGTAATAGTCGATGATCGAGTAACCCGCGTGTTTCAACAATGAAACTCGCGCCACGACATGATAATAATATATTTTAGATGTGTTTAACATATAGGGAAAGGCTTTCGTGACAAGGCTGAACGCGATCCGGTAACTTACCTGTTTTACTGATAAGACGGTCATTTTAGGGGACAAAAAAGTGGTTGAAATTTAGCGCTATCCAGTGGAGTTTAGGGTTCATCCACTGGAGTTAGGGTTAAAGTTTCAAGCATCAAAATATCACCAAACAGGCAATTGCTTCGGTCAAATGTAGAAGTGTGGAGGCGATTTTCCCCCGTCGTACCTTGACGAGCGACTTTCTAGCAAATAATAGTTTAGAAGAAGAAAAATAGCTGCTTAACATTCATAATATTGCTAAGCAGTTTTTATTGATATAGAATCACGATGCAATAATAATTTGTAAATTTTTGTAGGATAAAGTTTGGATATCCTAATTTTTGTTCTTTGACGAAGGAGTTCCTTCAAGAGAACTTTAACTTCAAAGGGTTCCTCTGTGTCAGAATGTTTGAATACCAATGAAGATTAGATCAGGCAATAGCTAAATCACGCGTCTCTCCAAAGAAATGTTCATCCAATTAAACTTTCACTTGTTTTGATGTCTAGCAGAATAGTGTTTTGGCGCATTTTAGCATTTAAAAACAGTTTGGCATCATCCAGGGGTGCCCCCTTCCAAATGCAAAGGCGCACCCACCCCCTTTTTTTTTCTCAACGCTCTTTAATTTTTTAATTTTCTAGCTCTCTTTCTTTTTTTTAAATATTTATTTATTTATTTATAACAGTAATAATAATTATTATTTTATTAGAAAAGTTCTGTGCTACGCCAATGACATACAAACACACACACAGACACTAAACTAAAAAAACTTAATCTCAAAATAAATCAATAAATAAATTTAAATAAGTAAATTAAAAAATTAAAAACATTTTGATGGCGCCATTTTGGGGGGGGATTGGCAAAATAATCCCCCCTCTGTGGGCACCCCCGGGCATCAACAGTATCTTCTTCCAATCTGGTTCGTCTCTGCGAAGAGGAAATGTTTTTCTCTGGTGGCTGACAGAGGCTGATCGACTGTGAATCGGGAGCTCTAATGATTTCTGCGTGAATGAATCATCAGCAGGCGATCTGAAACTCCTGCTTCTCAGCGAATGAGTCACGTGACCGGAATGTTCCTCCGCCGAGATAAACAAATAGAATAATAATAATAATAAAAAAAAAACAGAGGGTGCTGAACGCTTTGACCCTACATGCATGGACCACGAAACAGAAAATTTAGAGAAGCTATTTCGAACAAGAATTATTTTAGATATTTTTTCCCATCGACATATTACAAACGCAGCAGTGGATAAAACAAAGAGATTAAATGATAATAAGACAATGGTAAAAAAAAAGAAAGAAACAACAAACAAATTGCTTTAAAATCGTATGAATCCACAAAGGAAAAAGAACCTTTTTTTTGCCAAAAATTTTCGAACACTTTCAAAAATATATTTCTTTCAAATTTCTCGGCTTCAGCTGACATTTATCCAATACAAATTAAATCATTAATGCATTTTGGATACTAACAATAAATTGAAGAAAGAAAAAAAATCTTTTGATAGTCTTTCATCGTAAAGTGCCGAAATATACCGTAAATTTCTGAAATTAGTTTATCCACCATGCACAATGATTCTATGGTGTTCCGTTCGTACGTTCAAAAAGACACACGCCATTCTTTCTGAAATACAAATTTCATTCGATGGTATTTGAGGTATAACACACAGAGTGTTTGGCTCATAACGCTCCCCCTCCCCCAAAATCAAGGGCGCCCCCCGCCTCTAATACCACGAACCCACCCCCATCCCGATAAAAGAGAAAAATACCTCTTAAATCTACCCCCTAAAAACTTCCATGGCGCAGTCTGCACCAGGACTCCCCCCCCCCCCAGGCGGGCACATCTGTGTAACAAACAGAGCTTTCGGTCAAACCATTCCAAACTTCCAAAAAACTTGAAGGAGTAAAAAAAAAGCATACACAAAAACTTAAAATAAAAGTATTGGGAATTGGGTGCAATATGAACATTTAAAGCTATTAGATTTTTCACTGCGAATGCGCGCTGAATAGCAATTTCTAACCTTCATACCTCCACAGCCATGTGGCAACTTGTAAAAAAAAAAAAAAACAACTAAATATCCTTGAAATTTAGGAAGGTATTGGCAATTTAATGAGTGTAGTTGTAATGTTTCTCAGATAGGACAGTGTTTGGGGAGAATTCGAAAGTATTTGGTGGAAACCTGGAAAAGAGGGATCTGGAATGAACATACTAAGTTTTCCACCTCCTACTAAGTGAGCATTAGTCTCTCATTAGTGACAAAAACGTTTATATTTTTCACTAATAATAGCAATATTTCAGAAACACATACTCTAGAGATAACTTGAAATTTTGAACAAAATGAGTACCTACAATCAATAAGTTTAAAATAAAGTTGAGAGCTTAATCTTTATTTAAGTTACACATAAAATAACTAATCACTCCCCCCCCCCCCCAAGCCCGCTCTCTCACCTGTACTCACTCTTTCCTACAAAAATCCTTCGCTCCCTTACTTCCTTCCATTTCATCTTCTTCCAAGGTGAATATGATTTGCCATTCTCAAACTTCGTCAATCGTTAAAATTCTCTGAGGGTGGTTTTCAAAATCAAAAATTCTTACCTCCTTTTCATTCATTTTTAATGTGTTAATATTATTCAATATATTTAACGAAACAGTTTACTTTGACCTTCCAAAAGTTTCCTTAATCGACATTTTTTTTTTTTTTTTTTTGACGATTTGGCAAAATTATTATTATCCGGAAAATTTTTGAGTTCTATTTGGCAAAATTATCATTAGTCAGTTAAATTTGTAGCTTCATTCAGCAAAATTTGGAGTTCCATTGGGTCAATTGCGAATCCTAAAAAGTTAAATTCGGGCGCCCTGATAGTTGAAAACAGGAGCATATACGGGGAGCGATTAAAATATAATTAAGAAAAAAATGGATTTATGTTTCCAGTTCTAATTCAGACTTTTCAAAAACTTTGAAACTGGAGCTACTCAATTTTTGCAGCAAATCCCTCAATTCTGAAAAAAAAAAAAAAGTACAGTAACCCCTTGCTACATCGCTCTTCGTTCTATCGCGCTTTTCCTTTGTCTCCCAGAAAATTATATATTTAATTAAAAAATGTTGATTTTTATTTAAATTCACAGAATTTTTTTAAAAAACTATTTCTCATCTAACATAGTTTCTTCTTTGTTTAATCAATGAACAATACTGGCATGTTTTCCATGTACATAGTTCGTTACAACTTCAGCTGCAACTTTCAATATCATATTCCGCCCTAAACCAAATAAAATATTTTTGTTTATTTTTTGAAAAGAAAAATTCGACTAATTTCTATTAATGGTGGATTTAATTGGACTATTTTTAGATAAGAAAAAGGCTAATTTCTTTTTGATTTTACTAAGAAAATCGTCCTAGTTCGATACTAAACTAATATTTTTGTAGAGGCACATGTCATTAATTTTTACTTTAATTAAATTTTTTTTTATGAACTCAGATATATCGCGTTTTCGGATATACCGCACTTTTTTGTTGTCTCCCGACAAGCGCGATATAATGAGGGGTTACTTTAAAAAGAAAAGGCTATTTTCATTCTGTGTAATAAACTAATTAAAAGTCTTGGATTTAAAGCTTTCCGAAAACGGGAGATGGTTAGCTGTGACGAACTGCTGGCAAGTGAGAATTGAATTGTTTAGCTAAAGATGAATATAGGGGGTGGAAATTTCTTAGTCTAAATTCTTCTATAAATGAGTTTTGTTACGTGCTATGCAATATGACGATTGAAAGTAATCTCAAGAAAATCGGTTAAGTGAATGCGTATTTAGGTTCTAAAAAAAATTTTTTTTTTTGTAACTTGCTGTTCTTCAAATTTAATGTCCCCATGTTTGTTTATCACTAACTAATAAGAATTCAATAATTAAATTAGATTAGAGAGCTAAATGTTAATTCTTACTAGAATGAGTACAATTAGTACACTTGAAGTCACGAATATTTGTCCATTCCACCTTAGTTTAGTAACAGATTAGACACACTTTTATGAATAATTAGGATGATTTTATTCAACTGAAAATTATTGGATATTTAGTAGCAATAAATTTTAAGTGCAGACGATTAAATAATGTGGAAAATATGTTTTGAAATTTGGGATTTCAGAGTTGTAGCATTTTTTGAGAATATCCCATTATTTCTCAGTAGCTCAATTAAATAACACTGTTCAAACATCTAAGAAATTAACAACTTTATAAATACCTGTGTTTTTGCCCTGATAACATTCCTAATCTTTTCAGGTACAATGACATTCACTTATCTCTTAGTACAGGTGCTGCATAATATTATTTTTTTTCTCTGTGTACTTAGTATGTTTGCATTTTATTTGTGTAGTGACTTTTTTAAATTATGTGTATAACTTTTTCTCTAATTTTATTTACTGATTTTTTTTCGTGTAGTTATGAGACGTTTCTTTACATTGGGGCATCAAAGATTTTTAAAAAATAGATAATATTTTAAATGTTTCGTATGCTACAGGAAAACAACAAATGAGGCATTGAGAAGCAAAGGGATGCAAGTGGCAAAATTAAAAATTTGCAGATAACCAGTTCACATGGTAGGTGAACCTCTCCTCTGCCTTGCGGCATGCGATGGCACTAGTAGCCCTGGTAATTGCTGCTATACAGCATGATTTAGAGAAACTTTTCAATTGAAGCCTACCGAGGACCTTATTTTTAAACGCGTTTTACTCATAACTCGAAAATGTCCACTTACATTCCCTTTGCTTCTCGCTGCCACAAATGATTAATTCGTTTTCGAAACGCTAAGTATCCAAAGGTATTGCCCATACAAGGATGAGGAACCTACGTATAAAAATAACAATATGCCCATCAATGTTTTGAATTGTGTTAACTAGATGGTAATGGGTCATTCCATACGAAATGAGCAAAATTCACAAAAAAGTGGCGGCCGCATGGTAACAGATTTTTATGAAATTTGGTATACAGGTTCCTTTTATGCCTGTATAAAAATATCTAAAATATTTTTGCTTAATATTTTTTATTTGAATAGTTACATGCGATTGAAAATTGGTCAAATTGAACAGCATTCTCATTAATGCTAAATGTTGCACTTTTGAAGGCTTGTATCTTATTAACTATTTAATGAAAACATAAAAGTTATATGTTGTTGCAATCTATGGAGTAGAGTAATTAATCTGATATCAGTAAAATTTTCAAAGTTATTATAGTTGACTTTTAACCGAGTTTCAAAAACTGAAAATATTTCAGTTTTCTCATAATTAAGCATTTTATTTTTCAATCTCAATCTTTAAGGAATGCATTAGCTTTGCTGAAATTAATACCCAATAATGTGCTTAGTATCATTAAAAAACTACCTTACTTTTGAAGTTGTATTTTAACTCCTTTGTCTTCAAAATCAGTTTTAAACTTAGTGACATTTTGTAAAATGATGATTTTCTCCTTCACATAAACACAAAAATTCAAATGAGGGCAAATTCAGACAACTTTAAAATTTTGCAAGAATATAGATCTGTGTTTCTACTATTTGCTTGAAGAAACTCGAAATTGGTTTTCAATTTCCAAACTTAAAATAAAATTCAGAAAAATAGCATTTCCTTTGTGTTTTATGGGACATCCATACAGGTTTGACGAATGCGTGCGCTCGACCATTTTAAATTTTTTTTTGAAATTCATATCCCTTAAAGCTGCATATGAAAGATGTTTAAAACCACTTTTATTTTTTCTCTCAACTGGACCTTTGATTTTTTAGAGGACATCAAAAGGGATTTTCGTAGTCAAAAAGGGGACTTTTGCATTTTGGCCAAAATCTATTTGAACTACATTTATGATAGTTAATTTAAAGCTTTGATGTTAAAGTGCATAAGTTGATAATCTTACATGCTGAGTTACGTAGCTGTAAGTTAATAATTAAAGTAATGGCAACAGGTTGAAGTTCAAGGTCAAATGTAAAAATTTTACTCATTTCAAAGATTGATAACTCGCGTAGGGGACGGAAACACAAAATGAAATACGGCAAAAACTAATTACTGAAACCATGCTAAAAAGAATATGTAACTGTTGCTGTGTGTTTGTGTACCCTTTATAGATTATAGCCCCTCAAAAATCGAAAAAATGACAAAAATGACATTTTTAGACACCTGTAAACCAAAAGGGGATGAAGTGTATTTCGTCAAATATCTTATTCATGGATAAAACAAATTTCCTCAAGCTCATAGCCCAATCTCAAATGCTATTGTGAATTAGACGAGATGGTCCTCTGCCCATATCTTAAAACTTAGTATGTTCTCTAAGAGCTATTTTTTTCCCTATATCACGAATGGAGAGGAAAATTCAACACAATAATTAAGGAAACATTTCAGCAAGTACTTTATAAACATACTTTTGAGAAAATGAAACACGAAAGAAATGGTTAGTTTTGCTAAACTTACAATAAAAAGAAGTAACTAAAGAAATTTTACCTTAGTTCAAGTTACTCTAGCAACAAAAATACGCTGATACCAATGATTAAAATTTAGTAGCATCTAAAAGACACTTCAATGTGTTACGTAAAAAAAAAGAGTAAATTTAGAGTATTCCCTCATCTTCAAAAAAACATCTGAAATAGAGGAAAAAATGAAATTTTCGGAAAATTTTGATTTTTTAAAGTACGATTTCGTCATCAAGAAATTCATAAACAATTACAAAATTAGAGCAGATAGTCAGTTATAGATTAAAAGAGCTGGAAGAGTGAATTGAAATCTGAAGTAAATTGGCAAAATTTCAATCTTTGTTAATATCTCAGATTCAAAAAAAGATCCTAATAAATTTTACTTTGCTATTTCCCGATAGAGATTTGTTTATAGAATATGGAGATATTTATTTTTCAAGTGTACGTTTATAACTTATGGAGTTATTGAGTCACAAACTGTCCGCCATGAACTCTGAAAATTTAGGCTTAGCGTAAGCATCAACTTCTACTTTCAATAACAAAGCAACAAACCGTTTTTAAACTTCCATACTTTGCATTCCCTCATAGATATGCATGGTTTACCTAAATAAAAATTTTCATTGAAATCTGTGACATGCCAGCCACAGCTGATTTGCTCATTTCGCATGGAATGACCCTAATACGAGTGCAGTGTGCAGTACTTTTAAAATGGCGAAAAAAACAAGAAAAGCGGTATATTTTTATTTATTTCTTTATTTTATGTTACAGTATGTGTAATCTTCATGTGGTCGTGCAGTGCTTTGGGGGCACATTAGTGACCTTGTCCAAGTACTCTCACTTCCACGGGCTAGCCAGAATTCCCGTTAAGGACAAGCAAGCATTGGCAATTGTGGTTTTTGTTTGTACCCTCTGCGGACCTCGGAAATTGCTTGAAATTATAGTCCTCCTCTCCTCCTAAAACACATTTTATGTTATTTTAGGCCAGATGAGGGCAAAAAAAAAAAAGAGGTATGTGGCTCGCCCTCGGAAAATTTTCGAAATGTATGCCCTAAAATTGCCGTTTCAAATTATCTTTGGTGAAACTTGGGAAGACCGTGGGAGTCGGAGGTTTTCTTCTAGGAAGAGTCAGTAACCCCTCCCTGCCCCCCCCCCAACTACGCCCATGCTCCCTATCAAAAGCGTGTTAGAAGAACTCAAGAATAGCCCCACACATTTTGTAGCGCATCTCGGAAATGACCATCACTGCCGCATGGATGAGCTCTTCTAACGCTTTTGGTGGTGGGAGTACAAAAAGAAGGTCATTAATGCGCCTCTAAAGCTCTTTCAGAACAAATGAACATCACTCCCATATTGTAACACACACTGGAAGAAAACGCATTTTTCGCATTGTAGCCATTTCAAAAATACTGTGCTCGTATTATCACCTGGATAAACAATTCCAAATCTCGATGAGTTAGTGGTTATATTTAATTGACTTCTCATCGTTGTACGTGCAATACTCTTCAATGTACAGCGTTTTGAAAACGAATGAATCATTTGTAGCAACCCTCTATTTTAATCTCATATTTGTGCTACCGCCTCTAAGAAAATTTTAAAAAATTTTGTTGGAACAATATGCACAGTAAGGGAAACATAAATTTTCGTGTGATGCGTTTTCAAATTATTTTATGTGCATCAGCGCTTTCTACTTTCCATTCTACTTGATAGTAATATAAATTATTTAGATAAAAATATAACGAGTATAGGATCAAAATGCCCAAAATTGTTATTTTAATCCTATTACAATTCCTGCTTGATAGTAATATTAATTTTTTACACAAAAATATTACGAGTATAGGAGTAAATTATCTAAAACTTATTTCACACACAGACTCCATAATGGGGTCGTTTCCAAAATTTTAAAAGTATTTTTTTCTGAAAGAGAAGCTTAAAAACATAGAATCTGACCATTTTTTAAATAATTTCTTTAAGTTTTATTTTTAAAAAATTACTTAAATTGGTGCTCTTTCATCGTTTAACGCTTCTGCCGATGACATCACAAATGATGAAATGCCATTCAGTGTTGCCATTCACGGTCCAAAATATTTAATTCGCATCTTTACTCATGTGTATTGGCATCGATAGGGCTGATAGCAAGCGTTGAGCACAACTGTAATTCGCTTCTTGACTATCATAACGTGGAAATGCGGTAGAAAGATGCTCCATAGTGCATCATTTGTGACGTCATAAAGACCATGCCTTGTTTGAAGAATCGGACATTTTAAAAAATTAATTAAAAAATAACTGTTGGGAAAATGAAAGTATTTTCTGAGTCCATGTTTTTTTTTTTTTTTTGATTATTCTATCCATTTCAGTGACAAAAAGTACTACTTTTGACTGATGGAAACAACCCCATTGAAAATTTTCGGAGTTTGGATCTTTTTTCGTATTGGGAATCTCATAGTTCATGTGTGCTCTATACACTGTTAAAACTGTAGGTTGCATTTGGCACTTTTTAGGGTGAAACGTTGTTACACCAGCGGTATTTCCTTATGAGTGCCATTTGACACTCTATGGCACCTCTAAAGGTGCCATAGAGTGGAAAAATGGCACCCTTAATCGGCTGTCGCTGGTGCTTTAACGTTTCACAAAAAAAAAAAAAAAAAAAATGCCACATAAGTAGCACTTAGGGGGTGTGATATCGCTCTTGGAGATATCGTTCTTGGGGAGGAGAGGGTTCGGCACCGTTGCTGTGAATTTTATACCGCGATTTGATAATCTTATTTATAGAGGAAACAGAAATCCGTCGGAAAAAACAAGAATACGAATGCTGCTGTGGGCAGGTAAACAGCAGTATCTGCAGAAATAATGTTTCGATAATTTGAAGAAACGCTTTTTGGATTTAATACTAACAGCAGATAAATGTTGGAAATATGCGGGAGATTTTCCCGCGCTTTTTTTTTTTCTGCGAAAACCAAATAAGCAAGTTTGTACAGTAAAGGTAACGTACAATAGATGACAAATATGCGAAAAACAAAAAATGAAAAATTGCAATTACTGCCCTTTACATGCCCACGGCAGAATAGCTGAATTGAATAAAGAAAAATATTCATTAAATGTTTATTTTCTTAAAACAATGTTTTTTGGCAAGAAAAAATATCTTTTTTCGAAAACTTGCAAAAAAGAGTGACGTTTTTCCTGCTTATTAATTGCGCAGTTTTAACCAAGTGGGGACTGATATAAAATAATTTTAGATTAATTTAGAAATATAAACGCATGTTAAACGTACACAGTATTTTTCCCAAAAAGGGATTTGTTTAAAAACTTAACGCTGTGATTGAAATATTAAGTACAAATACGGTACAGTATAAAAAAAATTGGAAATTTTCATTATAGAAATTTTTTGAGTGTTTTATCTAAAATGAGTAATGAGAAAAATACTGACATTGGGGATTCCGAATCGTAAACTTATCTTCTTATCTTATTTTCAGAGCTATGGTGCCACTATTTAAAAACGACTTATTCCCGTTTACTGTCAAGTAAAAATTGTTCATTTTCTTTTCTTTACTTACAATAAAGCAGAAAGTCTCTCTGTCTGTCAGGATCTCTCTCTGTCAGGATCTCTGTGACGCGCATAGCGCCTAGATCGTTCGGCCGATTTTCATGAAATTTGGCACAAAGTTAGTTTGTAGCATGGGGGTGTGCACCTCGAAGCGATTTTTCGAAAATTCGATGTGGCTCTTTTTCTATTCCAATTTTAAGAACAAAATCGTCATAAGATGGACGAGTAAATTACGAAATTATCATAACGTGGAACCGTAACATGGGCACAAGCCAATTTTCGAGATACGAAATTATCATAACGTGGAACCGTAACATGGGTACAAGCCAATTGGCGAGAAAATTCACCATACATTGTTTGTAAATATACAGGCGAACCAAAAGACCTTTTAATTTTTCTATTACGGGCAAAGCCGTGCGGGTACCACTAGTAATAAATATAGCGCCGCCATCTGCTTTAAGGATCGTCAATGCCAGTGGTGCCCAGCCTACGACCCGCAGGACCCATCTGGTCAGCGAAGCTGATCCATGTGGCCAGTTGTTTTGTCCGGTGTTACAAATCAAAAGCACGATCAGTGACAATGTCACAAATTTGGAGCCAAATATTCAGTGATTTGTCTTTGAAAAACATGAACTTAATGAAATAAGCATTAAAGCATAAGCAAATAAGCATTTAACAACAATTATTGGTCTGTATTTTTTTTTCCTTTGCCATATTTTCCCATGTTATTTAGAGAAAAATGAAATATTTTGAAATTCTATTCGGTGTTTTGGCTAGCGAAAATGATTTGAGCAGAAAAAAGTTGGGGGCACCACTGTTTTATGAGGTTCAAGTTCAGACGTGGAGTTGAAAATTTATCTCGATTCACTCCATTTTACTAATTATAAATTTGTGATTTGCATTTCTGAGAAAATTCACCTACCAAGAAGGTAAAAGAAAACAAGGGCGCCCATATAGGGGGCAAGGGGGGGCTGGAGCCCCCCCCCCCCCTTTGAAATTAGAACTTTCTTGCTTTTAGTAACTTTTTCTTTGCAAAGATGTAAAAATATTTCTTCTCCAGCCATTAATGAATAAGTTAATAAATATGTCAAATTTCAATGACTCTAATCTGCGCTGAAATCAGTTTTCACATGGAAAATATCCAGCTAAACCACGGGGAAGACATTTGAGCCTCCCCTTTCAACTTTGCATATGGGCGCCCATGAAAGAAAAGGTATCAGCTACCAACACTCTTAAAATTAAATATGTTTCATCTCGCTCCCGGATTAACCAACTCTCTATCCCCATCGGCGTCTTTAAATTCAAACTTGAAGAGCACACTATAAAACCTCTACCTCTGGTTTTCAGCCAATGCTGAGTAATACTATAGGGCATTAATAGCGCTTCTATGTAATAACTATTTTAATATCATGAATAAAAAGCTAATTTTTCTCGCGGTCTTACAGTTTCTAAATTGAAACGATTTGGAAAATTAGTAAATTGTGATAAAATCGAGATTTTTTTTTTTTTTTGAATTGCAGATAATAGATGTTATGTAAAGTAAGACAAAACAACGTTAGAAGAAGCACAAATTTGTAAATTACAGCACAAATTTGTGCTTCTTCTAACGTTGTTTTGTCTTACTTTACTGTTCATCACAAAGGTATTTATTTATATTAATAGATGTTATGGTTTGTGGGTATTCTTTACATCACAAGCTGAAATTTTGCACATTACAACTTCCCATTCAGAGATACCCCAGTTTGTTACAAAGTTTTCTATGGAAGAGAATACAGCAAAAACGAGCTCTATTTTTAGAAATTTTCAGTCAAGTTCATATGCTGTTCAACAAAATCATTTCATCGTATGGTGCAAGAAGAAGATAGCGCCAGTCGCAGTTTCGATTGAAAGACAAATTATGTAAGGCAAATATAATTCATGACATTAATACATTCAAATTTCAAAAAAAAATTTTCAATTCCTCAAAACTAATGCTGTAGAGTCGGAGCAAAAATGACCGACTCCGACTCGGGAATTTCAGAGCCTTCGACTCCGACACCTCTACCCCAAAATCAGCCTGACTCCGAATCCGCAAGGAGCGGCACACAATGGGGCGAAAATTCCAAAAAGAGCTTAAAAATATTCCCCCCCTCCCTATGTTAGGCCAATTGAGGATTAATAAATTTGCACAGGCCTACCTCTTATGCAATCAGAACTGGAATTTTAGATCCCTTCGTCCACTACAAAGCTGAAGGGAGCCCTTAGAAAGTTGAAGAACCATGAGTGAGGGAATTTACAAAAATTGCTTTTAAGCAGTCTATATTTTTTTTTTTTCCTATTAAAGGCGGGTATATTTAATTTCTCTGGTGTCCAACGATAGTAATAGGACGAAAAAAATGAGTAATCGAATACTCAATCCAAAATCTGTTTTGATCATCACCGAAAACTAGGGAATTCAAGGTCATTTTTTTCGAAGCACTCTCCAAAAAAATTTGCTATTTGGAATTAATATAAATTAGTCATCAAGGGTCTGTAGATAGATCCTGAAAAGCAGTTAGCTGCGTAAATCTGCGAACTTTGGACCCTGAATCCAAATAAATTTGAAAAAAAATCGTTAATTACTGTCTGTGTAAACAAACGAGAGAGGTTTAAAAACATATTTCAGCACTTTTTGCCGTTTTCGCGCCACTGTGCGGCAGAGTGGTGGACATAGCGGGAAAATGATCAACTCCGACTCTTGAAGTTTTAAACCTTCGACTCACGACTCCGACTCCTTTACTCCAAAATCAGTCCCACCCCAATTCCATAGCCCTGCTCAAAAGCATAAAAAATTAAATTGACTCCTTTCTCTTGCAAACAATTCAATTTCTCAAATCATTGTACCGATCAATGATCTAGTACCAAGCATTTTTTCTTTTAAATACCCGTTCAATAATAAAATAGATGCACATGGCGAACAAAAAACAGAAATAGTGACTCACCACCATGCTCCAGAAAATGTCCTTTCTCCCTTTCCCACTCTTCAACGAATCCAAACAACTCTTGAAAAACTCTTGACCGTTTCTGCAACAGAAACTTGAAGAATAAAAAAAATCGTTTGACTCCTCTTCCAATTGCAAACAAGTATCACGTGCCGGGGAGGCGCTGTTTGTTTATTTTCTTCTGGCTTCGCGGGGGGAGAGAGAGAGAGAGAGAGCCTCGTCTTGGCGACCACATGCATTAGAGATCGAGTTCTCTTGTGATCCACAGAACGCGGCTCGATAAATGAGTTGGCGGGATGGTTGGCGACGGTTTTTTCTGCCTTGCACGTGCTGTGAAGATGCAGAAGGATGAAAGCTCTGCGTGGGGATGGTGTCTAGTGGATAATTCTGATTCTCCTCTTTTTTTGCGAGTTTCGTCACCTCGTCGCAAATCTTTTTGTTTACGCTGTCGGTGAAATATGTTGGGAATCTTAATGGTGTTTGCAAATGTCTGTAGAAAAATCGTAATTTTTTTTTTTAGTTACATACGTTATGTTTTATACATAATATGTTTGAGCTGTGCAGGAAAGTTCTCTTAAGTTGATGAAATATTGACCGTTTTCGCAAAAGAGAAAAGTAATATTGAGATTAGTGTTTCTCTATGGGAAACTAACGAATTGACCACACTAAGGATGGCGTCATTGAAGTCTATATTTAAAAAACATCATTGTTCTTTTTTTGATGTTTGTACTATTGTTGTAGAGGAGTTTGTGTTTTTAAATTATTGATGTTTTATAAATAAGTAAAACGACATCAAGTGAGAATTGATGATTATAATAAGTGGGAAATGATGAAAGTTATAATATTTCAAAACGATAGTAAAATCCGTTTATTTGAAAAAAAAAAAAAAAAATCACGAGGTATTTTTCAATTGGAAAAAAGCAAACGTCGCGGTGCTCGAATACAATCTTCGTCTTTGCAGATCTTGAATAGAAAGTACGCAGACCGCTAAATAATTATAATTTGAGGAATAATTTATCAAAAGGGAACATATCAACTTTTTAAAAAGCCACGTTTTTCTTTGGCATTTTCTATCTTTCAGGTGGTCTTAATCGAACCCCCTAGAAATCCAAACCTAACAAATCCTGGTTTATTGAAGGGTAAAGTTGGGCTTTTCAATCAAAAGGTAACAAATCCGTTCTCTACATTTTTTTGCAGATCGTGGCAAACAAAAGGGAACATATTCAAAATCTCTTAACTGCTACCTTGTATTTCAGCTTCTTTGGCATCCGTGTTATCAGTTAATCCAATCTATTCACAAGTATGTTTTCGGCTTGATTTTTGTTCATGTGTTTCTCGAGTATCTCTTCATCCGTACTCCTAGATTAACTCGAGCTGATGAAAGAAGCTTAATCCCAAGAAAATTTTAAGGTTTTTGATTTAAAGCAAGTGCACCCATTATTAAAACTCCAATTGGTGACGCTTTTTATAGTCCCAAACAGCATTTTGTTTGTTTTGCACAATTATAAATATTTGTGTTATTTTTAAATGCATAGTTTTCCTTTTAAGTACACGTACACACACTTATATAATGGCGGATCAATGAGGAAGGAAGGCTAAGGGGACTATATCCCCCGCCCCCTCCGCCCATGAGGTCAAAACGTAACTAGATGCAAAACAAATTTTTGAGACTTTTAATTGTGCAGTTCTTGTACGAATTAAAGTTTGTATTACTTTCAAATAAATACAAAATATATGGTTGTGCTTTAACGGGGGAGGAGTCAAGGGGACTGTAACCTCTTCTCTTATTTGGTCGAAACAGATAAAATATTATTTCTCTAATGTGGTCTACCCCACAGAAATAGTTTGGGTGGATTAAAACTCAAAGCAATGGTAACGTGTGACTTGAAGCAATATTTTGGAGTTTAATATTTTCAGTAAAACATTTTCAATTTAAATATTTGTTTTTACTTACGGAACTGTTGAATCATTAAAGAAAGCAGCATTATACATCGACATTGCACAGAAAATAAATTAATGACTTTTAAAAAGCACAGAATCATATTCCTTTGTTATATTTCTCGACGTAGTCTCCACTTTAGGAAATTAGTTTCGAATTTAACTTATTGCATTTTAGCTTTTTGCATATCGTTTCACTTGCAGTTATTCATTACGTTGTTCCCTCCTCGATTTGTTTCAATTCAAAACCGAATCATTTGAGAAAGTACTTTTTCAGAAACTATTTAATTGCATTGCGAAAAAAAATTTGGTTTTAAACCGCTGCTGCTGTTGGATTGTCGGACGTCAAGACAACAACCATTATCTTTATCTTTACTAATAATAAAGCTGAAAGTCTGGATCTCTGTCCAGATATCTATCTGGATGTCCGTGACGCGCATAGCGCCTAGACCGTTCGGCCGATTTTCATGAAATTTGGCAAAAAGTTAGTTTGTAGCATGGGGGTGTGCACCTAGAAGCGATTTTTCAAAAATTCGATATTGTTCTTTTTCTATTCCAATTTTAAGAACATTTTACCGAGCAAATTATCATAACATGGACGAACAAATTACCATGACGTGGACGAGCAAATTACCGCAACATGGGCGAGCAAATGAACATAGCAAATTGTTGAGAAATTCATCTTTCATTATTTGTAAATATACAGGCAAACCAAATGACCTATTAATTTTCTACTACGAGCAAAGCCGTGTGGGTACCGCTAGTTTTGTATAAAATTGCTCATTTGAATAACAACATCGCTCGTTTAGTTTTTCACTTAGCTGACCCATTTCTGGAAAAGTCTTGCACATCTATATTATAAACTCTCTCTCTCTCTCGATTTTATCTAAAACTCAACTTTTTATTTTTCAAAAATCATTCATTCAGTTTGTTAATAATTGATTGGGTGTAATTTAATAATTTATCTGTTCTGGATTCATCATTCATTTACTTAGTGAGAATGCAATCCATTCAATGAAAAAATTTCAGAATTCCATCCTGTAGATTGATTTATCAGCAAATCATCATTGATTCATGAGTTTTCTCCTTTCTCCCTGCCCTTTACTGGTTCATTCATAATTTTTTACTACATAAATTTCAAGGCTTCAGCATGTTTCAGCTTTTTTACTTTATAAATTTCTAGGCTTCAGCAGGTTTCAGCTTTTTTACTTCATAAATTTCTAGGCTTCAGCAGATTTCAGCTTTTTTACTTCATAAATTTCAAAGCTTCAGCAGGTTTCAGCTTTTTTACTTCATAAATTTCTAGGCTTCATCTGGTTTCAGCTTTTTTACTTCATAAATTTCTAGGCTTCAGCAGGTTTCAGCTTTTTTACTTCATAAATTTCAAGGCTTCAGCAGATGTCAGCTTTTTTGCTTCATAAATTTCCAGGCTTCAGCAGATGTCAGCTTTTTTGCTTCATAAATTTCTAGGCTTCAGCAGGTTTCAACTTTTTTGCTTCATAAATTTCTAGGATTCAGCAGATTTCAGCTTTTTTACTTCATAAATTTCTAGGCTTCAGCAGGTTTCAGCTTTTTTACTTCATAAATTTCTTGGCTTCAGCAGGTTTCAGCTCTTTTACTTCATAAATTTAAAGGTTTCAGCCTTTTCAATTTCAAAATTGAGCTGGGCTAAATGGAAACCGAATTTCAACGTTTCAACTTAAAATCTCTCTTTTTCCTTTGGATGAAGTGAAAATTGTGTGCATTGTGTCCGAGACCATACTCTCTGGGAGTAACTGGGAGTGAGAAATTTGAATTTATATCTGTGGCTAGAAAATTAAATCAAGTTTACATTTACCCCATCGTGTTTTCTTTTGGCCCAGAGACTGAGGAGCAAATAAAAACAGTAATTTCTTTCCCCATGAGGTTGATGTCGGTACAATGCTCATTCTGCGTTCCGTAGATTCTATGCAACCTGCTGAATCCTCCGAATGTAATCTAAAATCATTTAAAAAGAAAAATCATGCAAAAGTTTAAACTATGCTGAATTTATGCAAAATACACGCGAGTGTAATTTACGGCAAAATTGACTCTTCCAGAAAATTACACAGAACGGAAAACTTATCCGTTTGCATTTTCATAAGATTGCAAGCCTGTTTGGGTAAATGTAAGCACCTAATTTGCACGTATAGTTTGAGGCAGGATTATTTATAATTCTTTCTTTGTTAAGGCAATAACAGACTGTGATGGTTGTTTTTCTCTTTAGCTGTAGCAAAAATTGGAATGAAAATGGTACACTATCATGTGCTAAAATGAAAATGATTTTTATTTCGCTAAAAATATATCAATTCACATTTTTTTTTCTGTCAGTCAATCTGTCTGCATCATGCATCTCTGTGTAAAGCAAAGGATACGCAGCAAGTTAACAAAAATCACTAAGCAAATGAAAATGAATGCCAAAAGTAAACCTTTTGGATTCGGACGTAGAAAAACAGCTTACAAACTTTTAAGTAGTGCTGCCATCTAATAGCAAAAGTTGAAACTAAGATCAATTTTTGTGTGTTGTCTTTTCTTTTTCACTAATTGTATTTCTGTTATGTATTCTCCACACCTACAGTTAGAAATTTTGAGAAACACCAACTGTTTAGGTTGTCATAATGAAATGTTTTAAAGCTTCTTAAACAATTTCAACGTGGTGCTGCCGTCTTTTAACAAATGTTAAACCTGCATCACTGAAACCGAAAGAAATTCGTATAAATTCATCTATGATTGGTATTCTTTGAATTATGTTTCTCTATTTTATTTACATATTAAAGATTAGTAGCTACAGCTTCATATTTTATTGCAAAATAAATTTTGAGAAAAGTTTTTTCTTTCTTTTTACTTCCTTTTACAAAAAAGGAAGTATTGTATTCGCAAAAAAATTTCACTCAAAAATCGACTTTAATTTCCATTTTGCTCACCACCGAATGAATGAGTTTTTTTTTCGACTCGACCACACGTGGATAAGTACTTAAGAACATATAGACCCGCGAAATATCCATTTTGACCGTTCCCGCGTTAATTACAACGGGTTTTCTCGTGACGTGTGTATGTGCGCATGTGTGTTGCATAACTCAAGAAAGGTATGTCCTAGGAAGTTGAAATTTGGTACGTAGACTCCTAGTGGGGTCTAGTTGTGCACCTCCCTTTTTGGTTGCATTCAGGTGTTGCTAAAGGGGTCTTTTGCCCCTTTTTGGGGGGAAATCATTGTTAATTTCGATGCAAACGCAAGTGGTGTTATAATTTGGCGGACACTTGGCAATGTATCGCCAGTCTTTTGATCGCCAAGTTTTGTCGCCAATTTGGCGATTTTTTTAAAATTTAAATCTGGTTACAATTTGGCCACTGTTGGTGATATTTCTTTACTAATAATAAAGCAGAAAGTCTCTCTGTCCGGAGGATGTCTGGATGTCTGTAGGATGTTTGTAGGATGTCCGTAGGATGTCTGTGACGCGCATAGCGCTTAAACCGTTCGGCCGATTTTCATGAAATTTGGCACAAAGTTAGTATGTAGCATGGGGGTGTGCACCTCGAAGCGATTTTTCGAAAATTCGATGTGGTTCTTTTTTTATTCCAATTTTAAGAAAAAAAGTATCATAAATTACGAAATCATCGTAACGTGGAACCGTAACATGGGCACCAGCCAATTGGCGAGATACGAAATGATCATAGCGTGGAACCGTAACGTGGGTACAAGCCAATTGGCGAGAAAATTCACCATACATTATTTGTAAATATACAAGCGAACCAAAAGACCTTGAATTTTTCTATTACGGGCGAAGCCGTGCGGGTGCCACTAGTAGAGAATAAACTAGTGAATCAGATTAAAATTGCCAATAATGGGAAAATGACATTAAATTGGAGTAAAAGGAAGTTATGTGATGCACATATCAGCTCGTTTTTTTTTTCCTCAAATTTTTAAGTTTTTAAGTAGTGAAGCACCGTTTATACGTTTCTCTTTTATACGTTTTTATCATTGGTCCTGCAAAGTCTAATACACATTAACCTATACCTATTATACGTTTTTTCGTTTGTACGCTTTTTTCATACAGTCCCTTAAAAACGTATAAACGGTGCTTCTATTTGCAATCCAAATTTTTATATTTTTAAACCATCTTGAACTAAGGTTTCATTTTTAATCTATTTATTCTTCATATTTTCAAGCGATGAATGTCATGAATTTCTTCCTAATGCTTTGAATGGATATTCAAAACCTTGTTTAAGGGGGTCCGGGACACATTTTGAAAAAAATTTTATTATGTACTTTAGAGTTTTGAAATTTTTTGAACTGATTCATCATTTATTTAATAAGCAAAATCATAACATAAATATGAAAAAAAAATTATTTTTTTCATTTAAATTTAATTCGTTTTTTTTTTTTCAAGAAAATGGGGTTGCTTTAGATTGCTAAAACTCAAAATATTGTTGGTCAATTTTCAATTTTTTTTCAAAAAAGTATGCACAAATATGTAAGCTTTAATTTTTATTCGGCGATTTTAAAAATATTGATTCAATAAAAAAAAAATATATTTTAAGAAAAATTTCGAAGAATTCGAAGATACTTTTTTTAAAAAAAAATCATAATTTTTGCACTAAACGTTTTTTTCAAATTCGCCGAATAAAAATTAAAGTAAATTGCTTGAGAAAGATATGCTCCAAGTTTCATTACTTTATCTATATCTGTTCCTGACTTATAAGAGTTTGAATGCAAGAAATCGGGAAAAATTGCATCATGGAGAAAAACGCGTTTAAAGTTTTAAAGTTATGTACACATTCGTTAGATGCATGCAACAAAAATAACTATAACTTTCGTTCTATTTAAGGTAGAAACAAGATTCAAACGTCCTCTTAAGCAGAAAAAAACGGAGCAATTTCTCAAATTATAAAAAAAAAATTGCAAAATTTGAGGATTTTTGCGTCCCGGACCCCCTTAAGAGTTGTAAAATAAAATGACTTGGTTTTTAGAACTAAACATTGCTGGGTCATTTCACGTCAAATCGCCTAATGCCACGTGTCGTCATGTGTCTCCGATTATGTCTATTTTTCTTTTACGAATAGATATCTATGAGAAAAGCTCAAATTAATTATTTTAGATTTTTTAAATGAAAATTACGCATTGGAGAATTTTTTCAAAAATTAGCTTTTTGATCATTTTTCGGAGTCACCGCTTTGGCACGAATTTAGAAAATCTGTCTAAATTATTTATTTTTCAACCAAATAAGCTTAATTTGGTATCAATTTCAAGCTAATACTTTTCTCTCTCAGTGTGAACGACAGAAAGTATTCTGTGAATAGTTGAGTGTTGCCACTCTTTATCTAAAGTCAGTTTTTATGCTTTTTCATTAGGGATTATGATCTGCATCATTTTTTTTTTGGGGGGGGGGAGCATATTCAAATCATTATCTTGCTGTGAAAAAGAAAGTAGAAGGGTCTTTTTTGTTGTTTTGAAATAATAAAATAAAGCTTATTTTGCAGAAAATACAAGTTTTTTATTACTTTAAATCCCTTTTAAGCTTAAAAAAGGCCAAAAACTTTTCCGAACAATTAAAACTGGACTATCAAAGGATAAAAATGATTTATATCAATAGGTTAATCAGCATCAATAGTTAATCAACATCAGCACCGGAGGGGTTTGCAGACCAGATAAAAAAAATCGATAAATAGTTCTTTTTTTACTCCAATTTAGGCCCAATTTTCACAAATTCCCGAATATGGGGGAGTAAAATTATTTGCAGATATTAATATTACATATCGTTGGAAAGGGTAGAATTTTCCGCGTTCTACGCAATTTTTTCAGTGCTCTAACTTAATTACGGCGGGAGTTATTTTCGTTTTTAGTTCGAACAGTTTTAGGCTTAGCTGAAATTTAGGCATTACTTTCTTCATTAAATATATTAGCAAAAAGTGAAGGAATTGTCCCACAGTTTTCTTTTTGACACCATTGGAAAAAAAAGCGACGTTTTTTACTCTAGGTCTGTCTCAACCAATGGTCGAAAAACTAAGCTTCTATCTCCAAAGGAAAAAAAAGTTAAAAACCATTTTAATCAAGTTCGAAAAATCACATCTCCATTCAAATTATTGATGTTTTATTTGGCGTTGCCATAGTTACGTCTTTTAGAATTGTTTGTTTTTCCTTTATTATTTACAAATTTTAAGGGTTTCGATTTTAACGGAAAATCTTAGGCTCCAAGCTCCGAGATATAGAGCAAAATATATTACTAGAGACCACGAATATGAAAACGACTTTTCAAACGTACAAATTGGCAGTTTTGCAATGCTCAGGAGCACCTTAGCCCCTACGGCTCTGCAAGTTGATACAAGTTATATTGAAACCCGGGGAAGGGATGCTCTTTGTTCCAAAGGGAACTCGTGATGCATTTTTAATCTGTTTCTTTCTAATTGACGATTTAAATCTTTGCGAATCAAACAAGACTGCGAAGCAATCTTCGGGGGTTGGTGAGCGTCAGCGAGCTGGGGACGGAGCCCCCTATGATCGCAAAGATCACTAGGGGGCCCCGTCCCCCTGAAAAATCATTTCCCGAGAGGAATTCAATTTATTGCTCCGTTTTTCATGAAAACCGTTAAAAAAAACAAGGTTTTTTTTTAAAACGGTAAGTTCAACTTCTTTTTGTTCATGTTAATAAAAGCATTTAATTTTATTCAAAAAAGCAAATTTTCTAAAAATATAACTTATGTAAGTTACTCAACATTGCCAAAAAAAAAAGACATTTGTTTCTGAAATAAAATTTGTGGAATATGACTGTACTGTGTGATTTCATTGAAGGATTTGTATGACTATAGATGTCATTTGTTGGTCAAAACTTGCAATAAAAGAATTAATGGCATTAAGATCATTGATACCGGTCCAACGAAGCCCCAACTTCTCTTATCTTAACAACAACAACTCAATTCTCTTATCTCATAAGTTTCTCTTATCTGAAACTTATGTGCAAGTTCATCAAATTATGCCATGGAAAATTTGTAGCTGATTTGTCAATTCTGGGACTATAAAGTGAATGATTAAAGCCACAATATTATTTTTTATGAAAAAAATTAAATACAGTGGCTCTCAAAAGTGTTCGTACACCTACGACTTTCAACGAAATATGCCCCAATCCATTGGTTAGAATTAATATTTCGGAATAGGTATTTAATTATAAGATCTATGATCCATTTTTAACAAAACTACATAAAAAGTTTTTAAAAAATATTAAAACTTAATTTTTTAAGAATCAAAAACCAAAAATTGCCGGAAATTTTATCTCACAAAAGTTTTCGTACACTTAATAAAATGTCTATATATTATTGAATAATCAAGCTTTTGATTAAATTATTAATTAGTAGAATATCATACAATATTCATAACACCTTTTAAACGTCTGGGAATAGATTTCATTCTTTTTTTTTTTCTTTTTTTTTCGCGTAATTTCTGAGTAAGTGTTCAACCACACTTTGAGTCTTACTGTTTCTAGCTCTATTTTCGTCTTAAAGCCCTATTTTCGTAATCTAGCCTCCAGATATCTCTAAATACGTTACATTAAGTTAAAATCTGGAGATTGAGGTGGTATTTTCTAAACTTTAGGACAATTTTCGAGGCACTAGACGCAAAGGATTGAAAACCATGCGCTTCTAATCGTTATCTTGATTAAAAAAAACAAAGTTGTTTCCAATAACCAAATTTTTGGCTAAGAGTTCAAAATTGGTTTTTAAAATATTTAAAGGAACAGCATGATTCATTATTTCATCAAAAAATTACAAACTATCAAGTCCTAATGCTGATATGCACCCTCACACTAGAACACCTCCACCGTCCTGATAACTGATCCAAAGAAGTTCTTAATATTAAGTTCCTAATTTTTTCTTCTACTTACAGTTATGCAAAAATTTAACCAAAAATGTTGAGTTTTTATCTGTAAGTAAGACGTGATTCTAAAACGTTTTTAGCTTATTTATCATTGATTTTGCGGCGAAAAGAGTAAGTTTTCTGTTTTTCGCACGGACCAAGAAAATTTCTGCGGGAAGAGGGAGGTACCATTTAATCCAGCTAATTGAGAAAAGCTAAAGAGAACTTGGCGAACAATTTTAGATGAAAATTAAATGTAAAATGTTTCATTTAATTCTGCAGAAACTTTTACAGCACTCAAATGTGTATTTTTCATAAATTTTTTTACTTTAAATCTCCGATCACGTTTTGTCAACTTTGCCGGTTGACCTTTTCTTACCTTGTTTTCGGTCCGACTCCTTTCTTAAAAGCATTTTATCAAGCGCTTTACTATACAAACAGATAAATTAACTAGTTTAGAGACATTTCAAAACCAATTTACCACTACTGTGAGAAAGAATACAAATTTTGAATGGTGTTTGCGGTTTTTTACAAATACCAGCCATTTAACAGTAATAAGCACAATATTAAGGAATAAATAAACAAAAAAATTAAAGCCAAAAGACATTTAAGGGTCAACACAATACAAAAAAATTAAAAAAACTCCATATGATAATTTTAATCATGAATTTATTCGAAAATATTTGATTGTACGATGACTTTTGTGGCGTGTTATTTCTCTGTTTCTTCGTTTTCTGACCCATTTCAAAAAGAAGATCCGTCAATATTTTGAAAAAAACAATGGGTTGTATTTAGTATGACATAGGAATAATGTGAAAAAATATTGGACTTCATATTCGAATTCAGTTTCGAGTTATTTTGGTTTTACTAAAAAATATCAAAGTGTACGAACACTTTTGGGAGCCACTGTACATATACTTGTTGTAGCAAATTATAAATAAACGCTTTTAAACAACTTCTCTCCTTTTTGCAAAGAACTATCTAATTTCCTTTAAAAAAAAATTACTCTATAATGTACATTTATTGGAAGTGTATCTTGTGAAATTTAAAAATTTTTACTTAGAAATTTACAAATCTGAAGGCATTTCAAAAATGCATAATCTAAGTGTACGATATATAACTAAAACAAACGAATTTATTTGTAAAATTTTAATAAATCTCCCTTTGCATTAAGATTTTACATGTTAAAGAGTTTCACTTCCTGTAGCTCATGTTAATAAAAGCATCTAATTTTATTCAAAAAAGCAGATTTTCTAAAAATATTTTTATTGAAAATACATGGCATGAAATTCGAAACTTTTGCTTGAAGATTCCAGATCATAGAACAATTTAAAACTTCAACAGCATTAACAAAATAAATAGATTTATTCAAAACATTCTGCAATAAATAAATGCATAATATAGTCCGGCTCTGACAAGTTGCCTCTTGATCCTCTGAGACTTAAATGATTCTTTTTGTTAATACAGGGTTCTGCAAAGCCAATTTGTGTTGAGATAGCGATTATTGCTACTGTGACAAACTAAGAATGTCTAATCGTCCAAACTCAAGCACCAAGTTATCAGCTCCACACTATATTAATGCATAAACAAGTTAACGAGTGTAAACAAGCACTTCAACAATTTTCACTTCTTCAGATGTCCTTACATCCATCGAATTTCAAATTGGAAAACAATACTCGTCTTTCATTACTTCACTTCATTTCATGTCGCATTCGCCAATGGCATTACTCCACGTGATGCTCTCGACTGACGTCATGCTACTCTCCACATAGGCTGTCATAACCTGAAACAATTTCAAATTAGTCAATTAACAGTCCTTAACATCCAGACCTTAACGAGACTACTAACTGCATATCAGTGGCATTGATACGGGGGGCTGGGGGGCTGCCCATCCCGGGTGACACACGTCTGGTGGTAGACACCCAAAGTGGAACTGCAAGTTTTAGAAAAATATAAAGCTAAAATGCGATTCTAAGACTACAAATTTGAAAATTTTCCAGAAACCCCCTCTCCCCAACCCCACGTCATGGGGTGAATGTTATGTTCAGGGTTTGTTATGTTCAGGAATACCCTGCATACAGGGCAAGGACGTAACCAAGGGGTGGGTCCATGGGGTCCAGACCCCCCCCCCCCCTTCCCGAAAGACCACTGTCTGCTTTTTGTCAGTTGTTGCACCTCACGTCAACAAACATTTTTGAAAAGAGAAAATTTTTATGAAAACCGGTATTTTCCCTTTAAAATATTCCCATTAATCGGCAATTTTCCCGCATCCGAGTCAATTCAGAACACGAGAACCTCGTGAAACTGCAATTCCCTCTTGCCGCCTTTCTTTTGCTGTGTCGCGTACTCCATCCGAAAATGACGAAATTATGTTTCTGCTTTCAACTCAGCTGGGTTGTGACCTTGAAATTCGGCCCCTTTCCCTTGATCCACCAGATTGCCATCGACAAAGTAATTGAAAACAAACATTTAGTGTCACTTTCGCCGTACCCCCAGTCTCATTGGCCCGTGGTTTTCTTTCTTTCTTTCTCTTTTGTTTTGACTCTTTTCCCGTTTGGACTTGATTTCCTAGACACATGCTGCACGAAGGACAGCCAGAGTGGGGTGCATCTGTGGTGAATTAGTAATTGGAAATTCTCCTATTATTTTCTGTTTTAACACACAGTATTTTTCTACTACACACTTATAGGAAACATATCTAGAACAAATTTGTAATCAGAAGAAAATTAAGTTTACACAAACTAGGTAAGTTGTAGTTAATTTTTAAAGGTTTCTTAACAATACGAGCAATTTTATGTGCTAATGTGTTTTCCCATTTAAAACTTAAGTTCAGACAGAAACAAAAAAGAAATTCTACATCATATTTCGTGTGTTTGAGGAAGAGAAAAAAATTAACATTAATTATTAATTAATTTATTTTTGCTGTTTATGTTTTTGGGATGATTCATTTCAGATTCATCTTATTTAAACTTTTAGTTTATTTTTAACAATAATAGATTACTTATGTCCCCAGAAGCTTACAACTTTTAAACTGTATTCCTGAAAAAAAGTTTTTTTTTTTTTTGAACATTTGTGTCTTATTTTTAGCTCAAGATAACATTGAGAAACTTCTCTCTCCTTTCTCAGAAACAAACTAGATTTTTTACGGATGTTTTTCCACCTAATATTTAAACATGACCATGAAACATATTAAATGCCCAAAAAGAATTTGTGTTTGAAGGTAGAGAAAATAATATTTGAAATAAATAAATATAAACAAAATTTGAAGTCGACGCAACGAAATTACTTTTCGCTGTATCAGAATTTTATAAAGCGAAGAAGGAAATTGAAAATTACTCGAATATTTTACTCTGATCAGTTTATGAAATTGCAAGTTCGGCCATATTAACACATGTAATTTAGAAGTAAATATTTGAAATTCGTACTTTTAAGTCTTACTGAATTGTGAGTCTATGGTTCCAAGAAAAGAGCCGTTAGTTACTTTTAACTGAAGAACAAAATCTTTCTTCGATGTTGTTCCGTTTTTCAAGTAAAGCATATTTATATTTGCTTCATGGGAATAAATTTTCTGATTGTTATTTACTGCCTTTGTACTGAGGAATTATTTAGTATGCATCTATGCATCCATCATTAGTAAACTGCGAAGGTAGCATTAAATGTAACAGAAACGGGCATGTGCATTTAACTATAAATTATCAGGTGAAAATTTCTGCGATTTACTGCGTTACAAGCAAATAATTTAAAAAAAGGTGATGCGAGGTAAATTTTCTTGTGTTTTTCAATTCTATATTAGGTTTTTTTTTTTTTAACTTTTAATTTCTTCAAGTTAAAATTACTTGCTATTTCTTGCACTAGAATATATTTTTCTAACATCACATAAAAAAACGAAAAAAAAGGTCAATACCTACGTTATAAAATATGATATGCTTTCGCGAATACAGGATGATTACAAAATTGCTCCTATAATAGAAGTTATACCAATTTGAAAATGAAAGAATCAGAAGTGTTATTATTGTTATATTAATTTTAGAAGATTTATTTAAATCATTACTGAATTTTTAACCACAATTATTCTCAGAGTTTTTACAAAAGATTGTCTGTAGACTTTGGAACATCAGATGACTGAGGGGCAAAAAATTTGCAAACTGAGGCTATGAGAAACCTATAAGTTTTGTTTCCAAAAATTGGCTAGCTTTATGCGTACATATTGTTGAAAATGTATCTAATTTGATGCTGCTGTATTATCGTAAACGGGACGAAGTCTACCTTAATGATCAAAATTTGACGTTTGACTCCAAATTATGAAATTTTCGAGTCAAACACTTGCTTACTGCTAATAAAGACATTAAAGTAACCAGGTTACAATCAAATAGTGTCACGATAATTCGTAACAGAGCATATTGCCATTTTCCCTGTAGTTGTTTACAATTATTTTTTTAATTTGAAAAAGACTGATTTGTACAGAAGTTGTTTTGTATTAGCAGAATAAACAGAACTCGTGTTTGGTGGTGACATAGGTGGGTGTAATGCTTCCACTTGATCTTTTAAATGAAGCATCAAATTGAAAACATGAGAGGAAAAATGCCAATAATGCTCAAATCAGTCATGACCTTATAAAAAAACATTTATAAAAAGCAATTCTTTTTTTTTCTTCAAAATGTTGTTAAAATAAAAATACATAGATGCTTAATTTCATTCATTATACATTCCATTACTCGTCAGGTAAAAGATCTCTCAGGTATTCGTTTGGTTTGACAAAATTAAACCTCTAGTACAGTTTCGCATCGCAAAGAGCTCAAGTGTCTCCATCTGGTGGACGGCGTCAAAATTTCCTGTGCCAGTCACATCCGTGCCTTAATGGTAGCATATGAAAGACTAGATGCCATATCCGTGGTTCGCACTATGTCCGAAAAGCTAAAGCCTCTAACGAAGCCCCATTAGAAAGGAAAAAAAATACCATAATGGATTATAAGATAGCTTATTTCAACAAATTCGTTGCAAAAAAAATAATAACGTTAAAAAAAAACGTCAATACGCCTTTTTTTTTTTTCAAATGATTGCAGCAAAGGAAGTCTCCGTACCTCAAAGACTTAATAGTTTGTTCAAGCTTTTAAATGATGGTTAGAAATAATAAGAAAACGGATAAAATTAGAAATTTCATTCAATTTCGTATTATCAAGAGAATGTTATAAACGTAAATAAATAAAGAACTAGTTCCAGTTTTTTAAATGAAACCTTGCTAATATTTTCCCGTCGAGAGGGTGCTTGAATTTTGCTAGAAATCTTGTTCAAATCGAACAGAGTGGCGGAATTACGTTATATGGCATTCATACAGTTATACATTCGACTCTATAGATATAGATTTCTTTATTTTTTCAAATAAAATGACTTGTACATATTTTGTTGAAATATAAAACAAAGCTTTAATATTTTATTAAATTATCACCTGCATTTTCCAAGTAATCCCTAGAACAGTGTTCGTTTTCCGATTTTCTTTTATTGTGAACTTTTCATTAATAGGAATTATATCACTCATTTTCAAAGCATCAGAACAGAGGAAGCTTATGTGATGGAATTTTTCTATCCATGTTTGGAAACTTAGTATGGCATAACTTTGAGTTTAATGTTAATTTTATAAACTGACAATTATTTCTTTGCCACTTAATATAAAATTTTTGTTAACTAATTCTAACTAATTGCTCTATCAATTTCAATTATTTAATTAATTTTAGTTAATTATCATATTCTCATAATTAGTTTTAATTGGATTTATTTTTTTTTAACGTAAATATGAGCTACTAAGTTTGCTTTAGTATGCCTCCTCTTTTAAAGTTCGTGCAACCTTGGACCCCCCCTTAACAAAGTTCTAGCTACGTGCCTGTACAGGGTGTTCCGTTTTAACCCCCAAGACCTTTATTTTCGCAACCGTTAGTCCTAGATGTATACTTTCATTTGCAAAAATGTTCAAAATCAGATGCTGGCTTAAGATATTGAAGTTTGAAGTGAAAATAAAAAATAAGTCGAAAAATACGAAATTTAATTTTTTATACGAGCCCCAGGTACCCTAACTTATGTTTAGGGAAATAATCTCCATTGAAAAAGAATTCCAACACAAAACGTTTGAAATTAGTACGACCAATAATCACCGAGATATGAAATGCATCGTTTTGTGACTTATATTACTTTTCACTCGCCGTCAATAACACCTTTTGGGGGAAAATATAGTGGTTAACAAGTGTTCCTTCGGTTTGTTCTTGTGTCCCAAAAAATACACGCTTAAAAATTTAGTTTTATTTACTGGGTAACAAGCGTTTTTTTTTTTTTTTTCCCCAGTTATTTGTATCACTTGCTCTTTCAAACGCAGTTAGAATACTGTCAGTTTTGCTTTTGCTTTGAAAATTAACTTAAAATGCACTGAATGTATTTACCTTTTTTTCGTCATCCATATAAAATTTTAAGACCTGGTGTTCGCTGTAAACGTTGGCAATATTTCCCACACCAAACACAACAATGGAGTCAAGAGTCGGAGATACTAATACGCTGTGGTTTATTATCGAATCAATCGTCAAAGAACACTGAAAAAGAAAAAAAAAAAGGAATATTTTTTCCCTCGATGAACAAAAGTGATAAACCTGTGAAAATTGCGAAACTTTTTCTAGAGTTTGCAAAGCAAAATATCACGATACATTAAAAAGGGAAATGGAAAAAAAAAGAAAAAAACCCCATAACATTCGTAAAACGTCGCTGAATAAAGAAAAAAGCGAGCGTTTTTACCATGGCAAAACGGAAAGGTACAGAATTCCCGCGAAATTTAATTATTTTCGAATTTAATATCTAATTTCTAGTAATATTTCTCAATTCAGTTTAAAAGTGCAGTTGAACCCAATGCAAACGAAATTTAGAGCAGATATGCTCAGGACTTAGGGAACATGCATCTCGGTGTCATATTTTCGAATTTCGATTTTGTTCTTTTTTAATTTAATTTTTAGCGAAATTATCTCATAAATTTGACAATTTCACTAAAAATTAGTATATGTATATCAATCGAAAGATCTGATTTGTTTAGCATAAGAGGAAATTCTTTCGAAGTTTCTTAAACAATTGGAACAGGGACTGTGGACGTCTTCATGTCAAATGTTTGAGGCTTTCTTCGACTCAAATCAACATATAGTAACTTTGTGCTTTTCTTTCGCAAACGTTTTTGTACTTTGAGAAGTTTGTACTTTGAGACACTGCAAATTTCTAAAAATCTATTTTTAGCAGCCATGCTTTTGTAATCTCTAATAGTAACCTTCACCACTACATGGTGCCATAGTAAAAATCAGCATCAAATGAGTAAAATTGACGATTTTGTGAGAGAAAGAAAATTTCATGACTCAAAAGTAAATATTTTCCTCATTTTTATTTCATTTTCTGTTTTTGTATAGTTGTAAATTTAATCAACTGAATTTTATTCTGTTATAAAAGAAAAGTTTAATATTAATATTTTGCTTATGAGAAAATAATGATAGTGCATCCAGATTGACCATTATTTCGGTTTTTCTTAAACCACGTGGTGATTGTACCTTGGGACAGCCAAACATTTTGTACCTTAGGAGACGTTCCAAGGTACAACATATGCATGGTTCTTTATAATTGAGATTTGTTTAGAAACATGGAACAATGTTCTAATCTTATGCAGTCTTTTAAACACATTTAATGTTAGATAATTATTTATGATTCATAATTCATAATTAATTATTCGTGATTTAATCCACTACCATGAAAAAAATTTTTTTTTTGTTTTCTGGTACAAAATTGGTTCAAGTATATGCCTGCTTCCTGAAACAAGAAGAATTTCCCATAGTACAACAGGATGAGTCCCAAGGTGCAATAGGATGTTGTTTGTACCTTGGAACAGCTTGGAACTTTTACTTTAAATGGCTGGCAATATTTTAATTTTAATATGTCTGAATTTTAAAAAATATATTGCAGAGAAGCATGTTGAAGAACTTTAATATGACTTTTAGATTTTAAATTTGGTTCACATAATTGACGTTAAAAATTTAAATATAAAAGTGTCCCAAAGTACATTACTCGCCCCTACATCATGATTACAATACTGATCAAAATTCTTTTCCCATTACCATCAATACCTTTAGTTCAAATCAAACTTACATTTTGATACTCAAACGTGAAGATGAAATAAGGCCTCTTTCCAATATTTTCTGAAAAAATAATTTGGAACAAATTATTTCCAAAGCAAGCAACATCATTATAAATGCAAAAAAAAATAAATAAATAAATAAAAAATTAATTTGAATTTTGACATCTGGAATTCAAATTATGTTTTTCGCAATCACGAGTGTATGTAGGCGTGTGTGTTTGTGTCTGTGTGCAGGCATGAGTGGGTGGGTATGTGTGTGTGTGTCTGTGTGTAGGCACGAGTGTTGTGGGTATGTGTGTGTAGGTGTGTGTATGCGCGCGTGTGTGTAGGTGTGTGTATGTTTGCGTGTGTGTGTAGGTGTGTGTATGTATAGGTGTGTGTATGAATGAATGTGTAGGTGTGTGTATGTGTGTGTGTAGGTGTGTGTATGTATGCGTGAGTATAGGTGTGTGTATGTATGCGTGTGTGTGTAGGTGTGTGTATGTATGCGTGTGTGTAGTTGTGTGTATGTATGCGTATGTGTGTAGGTGTGTGTATAAATGTGTGTATGAATGTATGTGTAGGTGTGTGTATGTATGTGTGTGTAGGTGTGTATGTATGTGTGTAGGTGTGTATGTATGCGTGTAGGTGCGTGTAAGTGTGTGTATGTATGCATGTGTGTGCGTGTAGGTGTGTGTAGGTGTGTGTATGTATGCGTGTGTATGTAGGATATGGACGCAACGTGGATACTGTTTTCACTGGAGCAGCAGCATCGGGAGGGGCCGGTGGTGCTGCAGAGTGAGGCGGGGGGGGGGGGGGGAAATAAAATCATTGGAACATCAAAACCGTCAAGTGAGAACAATAAGCAATGTGATTGCTAAAAAAAAAAAAAAAAAACGATCGAAATTCATCTCGAATCGCATTGTTAAGTAGATCGCACATTCATGCACCACAATCGGAGAAGACTCTTTGTGGACATCTACTATTATACATCTGGAAGTTTTGTAGTCCAATCTTTATCTTTCACAAAGTTTTTTTCATCGATTGAAATGTAGACCTTAAATAACTGAATATATGAGGGAGGTTATTTTATTTGGCGATTTGCATAACATGCATTTAAAAAATATAATTTCAATGCATAAAAAATTTGTTTTTAACACTGAAAAATGGCGACGTGCTTACCATTTGAAATACCATCGTCAACAAAGAGTTCACCTTTAGCTCTGCCATTTTTCGGGAAGACATAAAGTTGAATATGGCTGTTGCTAAGTTCTCTGTAAACAAAACGAAAGCATATGAGGCAGTGAGAAGCAAAGGGTTGTAAGTGGACATTTTCAAGTTTTGAGTAAAACGCGTTTAAAGATGACATCCTGGGTAGGCTTTCATTGAATTTTTTTTCTAAATCATGCTGTATAGCAGCAACTACCAGGGCTATTAATACGTAGGCTGTTCAATAAGTAATAAGACTAATTTAACGGCCGCGAAACCACCTCATCAGAATGTTAATTTCGGCGGCATGAAAAATGTCTGCTGTTTTAACTAAAGCTACCGATAGTTGACCCGTACAGACTCATGTTCCTGAGTATCACGTGATTGAGTTGAAGCCTGTTGGCGGGCGCCTACAAGACGCAGACAGTTGTCAAAATGGAAGCATCGTTGGAACAAAGTTATGCGTATAAAGTTTGCTTTCGTTTGCAAAAATCAGCACCGGAGATCTTTAATATGATAAGTGAAATTTTCAACCATGAAACAATGTTTAGAGTCAGTACTTTTTGTTGGCATAAAGCTTTTAAGAAAAGGAAGCAAAATATGAAAGATATTGAACGTGAGGGACAACCTTCAACGTTCATCACAGAGACAATGACTAACACTGTTGCTATTATCACCGCAGAATTATTTAACATCAGTGATTTCTGGCTGTTTCCTCAACTTAAGAAACCATTACGAGGGAAAAATTTCAAAAGCAACAAAGCATGTCTAAACTCTGCGGAGGCGTTTTGAAAAAGCTCTCACAAACTTAACGTTCACAATGTAAATTATGATGATTAAAGTTCTGTATCTATATATATATATAAATGAATGTTTGTCTGTATGTCATCCATGAACTCAAAAACTACCCGGCAGATTTGGCTGAAACTTTCACCGTTTGTTATTTTTGGTACTGGGAATGTTTATAGACCAGTTCGAAAAAAATCCGATCGATAGTTCCTTTTTTATTCCAATTTAAGTCACAATCCATTGGATAAATACGAATAAAATGATCGGCTGCAGAAATTAATTCGCGTGAAAGATCTCATTGATAAGAAGTTAGCTGTTGCCATTTTTCTTGAGTTTGAACAAATAAATTCTTTCTTTATTGTTTTATGGTTTTTCATGCAACGGGGGGATTTAAAACTTTTTCTATTTGATATTTTTAGCGATGGATTGATCTTGCAAACTGCGTGAGTACAAAATTTGAGTATAGTCACGGCTTCACTTGATACCTGGACCGATTATTATGAAAATTGCTATATATATATGTATTTTTCCACGGAGAAGGTGCATAATATGCTCATTGAAGCCACTCGCCACCAGGTGGCACTGCAGAGTAGCAACTTCTGCCCCGTTCAATCGATTGTCATGAAAATCAGTATAATGATGTTTTTTTTTTTTTGTTGTTGTTGGCGTAGCAACGCGCGTCGGGTACAGTTAGTTTTTATAAATTTAGTCTTATTACTTATTGAACAGCCCTCGTACTATCTCTTGCCCGAAGACAGAGGAGAGGTTCACCTACCATTTGTACTGGTTATCGCCAAATTTTTAATATTGCCACTTGCATCCGTTTGCTTCTCACAGCCTCACATTCATTAGTAGCGTCAAATTCCTCAAATTTTGTACTATGTTTGACATAGTAGTAGGAAAGATGACAGATTGTAAAACTCAGTCGAGCATTTTCGTTAAACCCAAAAAATATCACCAAAGTTTACGATATTCATAGTTTGTATTATTTCATAGACTGAATACGTATAGAGTAGGATATTTTCCATCCTTATATAATTTAACTGACTAGTCTAGTTACTTCAAGGAATACCTATTTATTCTTTGAAACAACTGAATTATACACACTAACGTAACATAAGAGGATCAGTCAGAAAGTTAGTTGCACTGTTCAAGAAAATGAAAAAAAGATTGAAATTTTAGAATAACTTTATTGTTATCCTAAAGTTGCATTCAAAATCTACTTTTTAACGCAACCACATCCGTTATTTAAGCATTTGTAGAAGCGTGGTACAAGTTTTTCGATGCCTTCTGCAAAGAAATCCAGTCTAATGTCCATTAACCATTGTTGGGTTGCAGCTTTTACTTCGGCATCCGAATGGTATCTTTGCTATGAAAGTTCTTGTTTTATGGTACCAAAACGCATGGAAGTCGGGAGGGGAAAGGTTTAGGCGGCTAGGGAGTGTGATCCCTCTCTTCCTACCTAAACTTGGTCTTCCCTAGCGCTCAGCGTGAGTTATATTGCATTGCTTGACTTGATATTACACATAGACTAATAATAAGAATAGACCGAGCTATGGCAACCCTTTTGCTGCTCATAAACCAAACCATGTGACTGGTGGATATCCTAGCAACAGCGGGCGTTGATCGTAGCAGACGATCAACGCTCACGAGAAATAAAATAAATAGAGTTGATGAAACACGGACGAATGATCTTTTGCGGAGTCCGATTTGTAAAATTGTTATTCTAAGTTGTAAATATTTTGTTAATATAGTGAGTTTTTCGTTTAGATAGCTTTGTGCATTTTCTTTAGTCAATTTCTATAACTCTCTAAGCAATTAAAGATGCAAGCGCCCAAAAAAGAATCGGCAAACGGTAAGATTTTTACCTACAATTTCAGTTTAAGATACCGATTAGTACATTTTTGTGTTAGCGCAAAACTTTTACGCCATTACGTTCACGCCCACGCTGACGTAGCAGTTCCGAATAAAATAAAAGTTACTGAAAACTGATCAAAAACTAATTACTAATGTCAAAATAATGCATAACTAAATAAAAAACAGTTCAATCTCTTCACCTGGAAAAGAATTATAATAAAAACACATTACGTCTTAAAATACATGACGAGTGCCAAACTATAGATAATGTTGCCATCTAGCAACCATGCTGCCAAAGTTTTCGCCAATCCTCCCACCAGTCACATGATGTATCCATGAACCAATTTTTTAATCAGCAAGTCTGGGAAAGCTCGGTCTACTCCTATTATTAGTTTATGATATTACATTTTCACCATGCACTTCATGCTACTGCCCAAAACTTTCAGTGCAGTTGCATTTTTTTGCCCACAAAATGGAATCACTGCACGCATTTCCAATTTGGACGCTACTTGCAGCTGTCGAGACATGTTTGCGACTGATTATCAGAAAAACTAAACTAGCCTTGGGGACGCTACGTCACACGATAAAGGTACAATGTCTGAAGAGTTGCCACAGAGTTTCATCAAATTTGTCTCAGACGGAACATATTTACGAAGTAGTGCAACTAACTTTCTGACTGATCTACGTAGATACCACAGTCACTTACTTTGACTCTAGTCCCTGTACTTTGGTTCCGATTGGGAGAACAGTTCCTCCTCGAACATGCAATGGTATATGCTTTTCCGTGCTGCTCTTCGATACGTACGTGCTAGACACTGGTTCCTTTACGCTCTAGTAAAAGAAAATTAAAGTTTCGCTTTTATTTATCGTCACATTATTCAGAAAAACCTTCAAGTCATAAGTAATGGAATGAGCGGCAAAGGGAAGTGGAGAAACATGTACTTGTTTTTAGCACACACCCATCTGGTAATATTTTAATAACACGTGTAGTAAGATGGTTCAAAAAAAACTTTTTTTTTCAGCTCGGGTCCAGAACACTCCCTATTTCTTTTCGACTCACTAATATTATGCTCTAAAAGTTTTAGCTTCACATTCAAATTTTAAGAGGGTGCTCAATGACCCCTTAATTTAACATTAGCCATAGTATACAAAATGCCACAAATTTAGAAACATTTAATTTCCTCAGCTGCTTTTTTGTAAATAATTATTTTATTGCAGTGTATATGCACATTACCAGTGTATATTATAATATGTAGCATTGCTTTTTCAGTTCTAAGTATTTTTTAAACCCCCTCCCTATACTTATGAAGCTTAGGAGAGGGGGTTGAGCACCCTTTTTCAGTTGAAATAGGAAGCTAATATTCTTCTAGTGTATTACTATGCACAAATGTAAAAATATTGAGGGGTGTCCTGTTATCTAGAAGAAACTTTTTTTTTTACATGTATTTTTGAACCAGCGTAACGTGTAGTCTATTCCAGTCAGAAACGAGTAATTTCTGACGATCAAAACGTACGATAATGCAAGCAATTTCAATACTCATAGAGTTAGATTTTGTTGTAAGTCAAAAAATGATTTTGTTATTACAAAATAATTAAGTTATTTTGTTAACATTTAAATCTCAGTTGATTCGCTGCACTGTTTATTTATTTAATATTAAGTTTATTTTTATTTTAAGTGTTTTGTGCAAATAGTCAAGTGCTTGCAGGGCAAAGTGAAATATTAATTTATTTTGATTTCTGATTCAATCATTTATTAAATCACTTACATAGTCATTGATAAAAAAAAAATCGCTTACATTCCTTCATTTGATGCATCAATTATTTTATTATTCATTCATTATTTTTGTCACTCATTTATGTTTTCTCGAATAAGAATTAATTAATTAATATATTAATTTATCCTTATTGTCCATTTATTCATTCATTACTATATTATTTACTCATTTATTTCATCAGATTTTTTTAATATTTAAAGAGAAAATATTTCATTAGAAAACTATTTCCTTTTTCACTTAGCCCCATAAAAAAGGTGCTAACTTTCCTTTTTGGGGGGGGAAGCTCAAATTTAGTGACCAAAAATGTAAAATAATGTTTCGATACATACAATTTTCGTTATAAAATACATTGTTATTTCCTTTTGTGCTGTAATTCTTGAAACAAATTTTCAATTTATTCATTTTGAAAAGGTAAGTTATCTTAACTTTGCCCCACATTCCCCAACTTGGCAAAAAGATCGAAGCACAAAAAAAAAAAAAAAAAAAAAAAAAAAAAAAAAAACTTTCGAATTTTCAAAATTAATTTGAGTTCTGAAATTTTGAATTCAAATTATGTTTTTCGCAATCACGAGTTGCGAGAGGACCGTACTCATTTGTTACTACCCCATTCGCTTGTTTCTAGAAACGGTTCCTGTCCCCGCTCTTGGGCGGTTACGTGTGTATAGTTGTGTATCCGTAGGCTTGTGTCTGTGCGTAGACCTGTGTGTATGCACGCTGGCGTGTGTGTATGTGTGTAAAGGCGCTTGTGTGTGTGTGTATGAGCGTGCGTGTGTGTAGGACATGGACGCCACCGACCAGGAACAGCGGTTACCGGGAGAAGTCGCCCCTGCAGAGGACGGTGGGGTTGAAAAAGGAACCGGACATCTAGGACGGTCAAATGAAAACAATTAGCAATCGTGATTGCTCAAAGAAAAAAAAAAAATTCCTCAAAATTTACGATGTGGTTAAATTGCAGGAACAATTTGGGTTTTTTAACACTCAGGATTGATGTACTACTTCATTTAAACTTCCTTGCGAGCTTAGTGAAACATTGGCGTTGGCAGAAAAGTACAGATAATGTACTATATATATTAATTGGCTATAGTTTCATTATGTTCAAGTCAGAGGTTAGAATGCATTGCATGATTGTGAAATTTTTGTCTTCGTTAAATCGATGCTATAATCAAGAAAATTTATTTATTCTATCGCTTGATCTATAGTCTATCATTTCACACGGTTTTTTGTGAACGACTTTAACGTATTTATACGACTAAGAAATTAAAGAAATTTTATTTTAACATGAAGGAAAGATCAAGATAATACTAGTGCAGTGCAAAAATGTCACTTACAAATAACCTTGAATTATTTTCATAAGATTTATAAAATCGAAAACCTCGTTTACCTCTTCATAAAGGAAATACCACCATTCATCATTCGGTAAGTACACAGGTACACTCTTAGCTCCCTGGAATGAAGAAAAGAAATTTTTAAGTAAATAATATGAAAAAAAAATCCCATTAAACATTAGACTAGTTTTGCAAAATTAACTCATTGACTGCTAACTGGTCGAAGCTGAAACGCTTTGAGTTGGGTGACGTGCAGTCAGCAAAAGCGGTTGTTATTGACTGAATACTTTTTAGCGCAATAGAGACCTTGGTGGTGTATTAACGCAGAATACAGTACACAACCCAATTACTACTACTTTTTTCACTCCAAAACGGATCCAAACATTCGTTGTTTTCAATATGTGTTGTTTATTTACCCATGGCAAAGTTTTTAAAACGCCACAATTTAATTGCTATGAAATAAAAGATACTTCATTTTTTCCCTTTGATAAACAATGAGGAATGAGATTTTCGGGAGTTCTGGACAATATACGAAAGACAATATTTCTCACAATACACAAGAGATAGTTGCTTCTATATTCTACACCAGTGGTTCTCGCCCTTTTCACTTCCGTGAACCACTTAAAACACTTCCGAATATTAGACGGACCACACCCAATTTAAATAATATTTTCAAAACAACCATATTAGGTAAAATGAGAGGAATTCAAAAGTGCATGCGTATTAATTTTCGCTCCCAGATCTAAGATCAGTTTTCAATAGCTGTTTCCAGATTCAGAAGACATTGTGAAAAAATGAAGTATCTTTTATTTAATGGTGTATAAATTATGGCGTTTTAAACTTTTGCCATAGATGTGTGTACAACATATGTAGAAATATATCCCACTTAAGATCCTAAATGCAAGACCAACTGGCAAACGTTGCACTATGTGCACATAAACCAGACCGATGGTTTCATCTGGTCGCACTTATGCACCCTTAGCAGTCAAATAGTTAATACTCATTATTTTATGCAGGCGAAGTGTTTCGGTTTGACGTATTTAATGAGTGATTACGTTTCAGGCAAAATAGACAACACGAGTTTCGGGAAATTCAATCAAAAAACATTGTATAAATGTTATTTATTAGGGGGGGGGGAGTTTACACGGGTCGAAAAATCCACTTTTATATGTCATAAAATTTTAGTAAAACTATTTAAGAATACATTGCGAAAATTTCAGTGAAAAACTCCGACTAGTTCCGATGCTATGAGCACTTACAATGACTGCGGAGATTCGAAAACTTTTTACAAAAAAGACATTCCACCCCTAATAAATGTTTTTATTGGGGGGGGGGGAGTTTACACGGGTCGAAAAATCCACTTTTTTATGTCATAAAATTTTAGTAAAACTATTTAAGAATACATTGCCAAAATTTCGGTGAAAAACTCCGACTAGTTCCGATGCTATGAGCACTTACAATGACTGCGGAGATTCGAAAACTTTTTACAAACCAGCACTTTTTTCAAACACGTTTTTCTCGAAACAACTTTTTTTCAACTGATGGGCATTCTAGCGCAAAGAGTTATTGACCAATCGTTCTGAAAGTTTATGTGAATATTTTTTATTCAATTATACTCTATATGAACCTAACTCTTTGATGATGTTATAAATAAAAATATTTTTAATGCAAGAAATGTGAAAACAATTATAGAAAGGCATAACATTGTAATCAAACACCTCAAAAACGTGCAATTTTCAACCCTTTTGATCACAATTAAGTTCATATTCTTAAAAAGTATATTGTTTACGGGGAACAAAAATTGTAATGATTACAGACAAAAATTGTGGTTTCGGTGATGCCCACCAGCAAAAGCTCTGATGTCGCCCCCCCCCCCCCCCCCACGGACAGCAGCTTCTAACTCCACTAATTCAGGGAGAAATGACTTCAAAAATTTACAATGTGTACTTCAAAAAATGAAAATATCCCCCAAGTTTAAAGAAATTCTGATTATTTCTTTTCTGTTAAAAGAAAAAAAAAATCACGGAAAACACTAAAATTTCGGCCTCCTATACTGCCCCTCCCCCCCCCCCCTTAATTTAGTACCCTTACTACTACCATACGTGAAAATTTTGATTCAAAGTTGCAGTGCATAAAAGTGGAAACAAATTAATACAGTCGGACCGCGTTAGCGCTAACTAATCACTTAATATCACTAATACACTTAATATCACTAACTAAATATCACTTTACATGAAATGCTTGCTTGGTCCCGTGAGTTTTTAATCGTTTAATAATTTATCGGATAAGATGAAATCCGTTAAAGATGGAATATTTTTCCTAGTTCCATGAATTTCACGTTAAAAAGTTCGATTGAAATAAATTAACAAAGAAACATGTCTAGAATTTTTACCTCTTTTAGAATAGGCGTTATAAGAAGAGAGCCTCCCCACATGAACTGTGTATCTAAACTCAAAGCAATCTCGTCTTCTGGAAATCTAAAAGGAAAAGTGACATCACATAAAACTTTTAATTTCTGGAAATGACCCTGCAAAAATTAATATTGACGCCAGTAAATAAAAATCGCTTATCCAAAAGCGAGCAAATCAGGACACTTTTTATTTCTTACATAAGTTAGATATGGTTTTAGAATTCATTAATTTTATTCTTACCCTTATGTAGGGTTTTGAAGTCGTTAGTTTATGCGTAAGGGGAAACGAATTACCGCTAATTTTATTCTTACCCTTATGTAGGATTTTGAAGTCGTTAGTTTATGCGTAAGGGAAAACGAATTACCGCTAATTTTATTCTTACCCTTATGTAGGGTTTTGAAGCCGTTAGTTTATGCGTAAGGGAAAACGAATTACCGCTAATTTTATTCTTACCTTTATGTAGGGTTTTGAAGTCGTTAGTTTATGCGTAAGGGAAAACGAATTATCACACATTTTAATTTTACCCTTGTGAAGGGTTTTGAAGCCGTTAGTTCATGCGTAAGGGAAAACGAATTACCGCTAATTTTGCTCTTACCTTAATGAAGGGTTTTGAAGCCGTTAGTTTATGCGTAAGGAAAAGCAAATTACCGCCAATTTTACTCTTACCTTAATGAAGGGTTTTGAAACCGTTAGTTTATGCATAGGGGAAAACAAATTACCGCTCATTTTACTCTTACCCTTATGAAGGGTTTTGAAGCCGTTAGTTTATGCGTAAGGGAAAACGAATTAGCACTTATTTTAACTCTTACCCAAGGGTTTTGAAGCCGTTAGTTCATGCGTAAGGGAAAACGAATTACCGCTAATTTTGCTCTTATCCTTATGAAGAATTTTGAAGCCGTTAGTTTATGCGTAAGGCAAAGCAAATTACCGCCAATTTTACTCTTACCTTAATGAAGGGTTTTGAAACCGTTAGTTTATGCATAAGGGAAAACAAATTACCTCTCATTTTACTCTTACCCTTATGAAGGGTTTTGAAGCCGTTAGTTTATGCGTAAGGGAAAACGAATTAGCACTTATTTTAACTCTTACCCAAGGGTTTTGAAGCCGATAGTTTATGCGTAAGGGAAAACGAATTACCTCTGCACCACCCTTGTCGGCTCATAATTTTCTAGAGTAATTTTTAAGTAAAAGTATTTACTCGTGGAAAACGGGTCGCACAACGGTACTGCCATCCATATGCGCCCTGTAGAAGAGGGTGTAGAGGTAAGGATTGAGGCGGATGCGACGATCCACGGCGTCCTTCGAAGCCGCAGCCACGTCTGGTCCTAGAGCTAAGGGGTCTTGCTCCTGCACCGAAGAAAATTAGACTCAAAAAAAAAAATATAATAATAATAATAAGGCAACAAATGGCACGTGGTAAAAATAATTGCTTGTTAAATGATAACCTTATATAATTCAAAACTGAGGGTATGTATCTATGTCCAAGTTACTTCTTCCGAACGCCAGTGAACTGAGCATCGAACCAGATATCGATAGATCCGCAATTTTCCCATCTTAATACTATTTAACATAATCCTCCGATAATAATTAGCGGAGATAAGTTACAAACTATTAATTAGGATTGAGTAAAAGCGACAACAACGTGCATAAAGTACAAATAAAGTAATAAAATAGAGTTAAAAACTCAGCAAACAGCTGTTTCGGGGCTGTCATATGCAAGCCCCTTCATCAGTGCATAAAAGAAGAACGAAAAGTCCACACAATGTAGACCGAACGACAAAATGTCGTTCGGTCTCGGGTCAATTTTGTCGTTCGGTCTACATTGTGTGGACTTTTCGTTCTTCTTTTATGCACTGATGAAGGGGCTTGCATATGACAGCCCCGAAATAGCTGTTTGCTGAGTTTTTAACTCTATTTTATTACTTTATTTGTTCTTTATGCACGTTGTTGTCGTTTTTATTTATTCCATAGTACAAAGTTTTCGACTGCTTTTTTACAATTTATCAATTAGGATACTTAGATTTCGACATAAAATCCCTATTTTTCGAAGGCTTTCCTCCATTCAAATTATTATTCAGTGCTTCAACTCAACTTTCTGCAACAATGCTTTTTTTTATTTCTAGCGTGAAGAAAGATCTGTTGCCATGAACAAATAAAATTCTGGCTTTTGTTTTGAGGCTTTTCCTGTAATCGGGGGATTTAAAATGTTTCCCTTTTGGCTATTTTTCAGCAATCTGCAACAAAATTTTACTGATTTTTTTTTCAAGCCTGATTGTTGAACATGTGTCACTTGGCATAACTTTTATTTTCGAGGTAGACCGTGCAAAGCCGGGCGAAGTAGCTAGCATGGTATATAATTTTTGTTTGGTTCAAATTTTAAGCAGTAGTTTTTGACTAGTTAATTCACCTGAAGGTTTTTTTTTTTTAATAAATTTGCACTTATCAGTAAAAGTAATTATGCGAGAAGTTTTACTTTAAAATAATTTTAGAACTCATTCAACTCTAACAGAATTCGTTCGAATCGAACAAGATCAGTTGTATATGCCAATCATGCAGCCTGGAATTTTCTGTGTTACCTAGAAGGAGTTTTCTTGCTACGTTACTGGTAGGTAGATTTTTTTCGAATCGAACAAAATCGAGTTGAATGAATCCGTTCATCCTGAAATGGAAGAATGGATAAAAGGAACTTAATTTTAATTCCTAAATTTTAGTTAGCTTTTATCGGATATCTTTACATTCTAAAGCTCTTTTTTTTAGTAAAAAATTGATAACTTGTTACAAAGAAGCACCGGTTAGCAATTCTTATTGTTTTTTGAATAGTTTTAACAATATGTTTTTTTCCTTAAAATTAAATTTATAATTTTAAGTTTTCTGCCCTTGTGTATTGTTCCTTAATATTGTTATTGATTAGCAAGCCCTTGAACTTAATTTAGTCTGTTGCAGCGCTGTGTAGCTTTTTTAAAGCATCTTGCAGTTTTTATGCAAATGCTGTTTTACATGTACACTGTTAAAAATTTTCCGGAAAATTTACGGTAATTGTTATTGGCATCCATATTGCCAGTAACTATTACCGTAAAAATCAAATGTTACTGTAAAATTTTACGGTTTCCTCGGTAGCCCACAGCAACCAGTTGGCGCTGGGATCGCTTATTTCTCCGGTATAAATTACCGTAAAAATCAGCGATGCGTCGGCGATGCAATTTTACAGTAACAATTACCAGAAAATCTTCCTGAATTTTTAACAGTGTACTGCCTCCACTTCTCACGTGATGGTTTTCGATATCCTTTTCTTACTTTTGCTTTTCTTTGAAAAGCAATTTCCCTTTTTAGGTCTTAAATCGGAAAGTTTTGATCTTAAAAATACTATGTAGTGCTTAAAAATGGCCGCTTACTCACAATCTTTTATTTCTTTGTTTATTTATTTTAATTTTCGAAAGCCATTGAAAGAATCCATTGGTATTGGTGTTAAGCAGAGGCGTGCACGGGGGGGGGGAGGAAGAAGAGACACCTGTTGGCCCGAGTCCGAGTCTGAAGGGGGCCCACTATTTTTAAAACAAGGCGTGAAATATAGGGGTAAACAATATGGAGGGGCCCCGGAAAAGTCATTTGGGACGGGCTCCAAAATTTCTGTGCACGCTCCTGGTGTTAAGCAGTAAGTTACCACCCATAAGCCAGAGCTAATGCAGAACTATACCGACAGCCTGGTTACGCCATCTAGAGACTGCAGTTTCGTCCTTGTTAAGGATTCATCAGTCTGGAATAGACAAGAACCAAGTGGAGGCAGATGTCATATCATTGAAGCTGTGAGTGCCAACAAACTGGTAGCTAAAGCATACTTAGCTCACCATTGAAAATTTGCAGTCACGTTGCAGTTCAACTCGTAAATTAAATGCAACGCTTGAGTACTAAGCAGTAAGTTACCGCCCGGCCATGGCTAAGACAAAAACTACATGCCATGATATCTGGCTCCAGCTTGGTTACTGTCCATTCCAGACTGATGAGTCCATAACAAGGACGAAACTGTAGTTTACTGATGGCATAAACGGACTGCCGGAACATTGCATGTTATGCTATTGGTGTATTTTGTTTCAATGCAAAATGACTGAAGGCAATTGATATGTAAAAATGGAGTTGGCTTACCCTTTGGTCTTTCCCGTTGTGATTCCTGAAGAAAGGGTAGAACGCTCCTAATTGCATCCATCGTTTGCACATTTCAGGTGTTGTATCTCCGTTGAAGCCACAAACGTCGGCCCCAATCTGCATTCAAAGAAACATTTTTTTTAAAACTAAGATGCCGCTCTGATTAGCTATTTCAAAGATGGTGAAATGACATCACCTTTTTGAATTTTGGGTTTCTATATTGTCTTTTGTAAATGTTGATTATCTACGGCTCAAATAAGTTAGTTATTTCAGAGATTTCGTCAAATGAAATCAGTTTCCTAAACCTAGTGGTTCTATAACAGAACGAGACAGAACAATACGTAGTTCTGCTTCTTGTTTCGTCTCGTTGCTTTGGTCACGGGTCTTTTCATTCATAAGCTCCCAATTTTATCATTAAAATAAAGGTTCCTTGCTACCCCGAAACACGTGCCTTCAGTTTTTTTTTTTTTTTTTTTGAAAATGCTTTCAATTAATTTTGTATGATTTTCTTTTACTTTTCAACGCAAATACATTTATTTAGTTCTTAAAGTGCTTCTACGTCACTATCTATAAAAGTACTGTAGAACCTTGTTTCTCTGGAATAATTGGGACCAAAGGAAGTCTGGATAAACGAAAATCCGTATAATGCGGTTAGTGTGGAAAATAACCAAAACAAATCTTCAAAGAAGCAGGCGTGCCTTTTAATATAGCCAGGGGTGCCCACAGAGGGGGGGGGGGGGTTGCGCCATCAAAATTTGGGGGGGGGGGATTTTAAAATTTTTTAAACTTATTTATTTAAATTCATTTATTGGTTTATTTTTTAATCGAATTATTTATTTTATTTTATTTTGTTTATATTTTATTCCATTTATTTAATAGTTGCTGTGTGTGTGTATGTTATTGGTGTAGTACAGAAATTTCTAATAAAATAATAATAATAATTTAAAAAAAAAGTAAATAAATTTAAAAATAAATAAATAAATAAATATAAAAAATTTTTTAAAAAATTAATAAAAAAAATTTTAAAAAATTAATAAAAATATTTTAAAAAAATTAATAAAAATATTTTTAAAAATAAATCAAATAAAAAAAGAAAGCTAAAAATTAAATATAAAAAAGAGAATGTGGGTTGAGAAAAGCTTGGGAGGGGGCATTTTCGCCATTGAACTTGGGGGGGGGGGGGCACTCCTGAATATAGCAGAAAACAATGCTTTGTAACAAAATTACATTTGAGAGTAGCTCGCAAAATCCACACTTATTATTCAATCTAACGCAATAAATCAACTGTAGTGGCGTCGAACTGAGATTCCAGGTTCGCCCTGATGCTTTTTAGGATTGCTATAATTTATTATGCTACTTCTGCAGCAGTTGTACCTTTAATAAAAATAAAATGCAAATGCTTGGCGCACTTATAGTTCAGCCATCATATTATTATTTGTGTGAATAAGAAACTTTTTTAACTCTATAAATTTGATCTGAATTTACCGGAGATTCGGATACACGGGCGCCGATTGTCAGGATTCTCGTGTAGTTATCTGCTGTTCTAATTAGTTATTTCATAGATGATACCACTGTAAACAGGTACTTTACCACAGTGCTTCTGTATCACCTATTCATCTATTGAACAGCTGACTGGAAATGTAAATCCTTATCCCTATCCGCTTTTTTAACATGGAACTTTATTATGAGGGAAAGTACGAAGTAAAACACATTTGTGCAAAATAAATGTAAGCTGAAGTTATCCAAGTGCATTTTTGCCTGAACTAGCTTCTGAAATCCTGAAAATTGCTAAATCACTGTATGGATAAAGCAATTGCAAAGTTAAGGAAAATTAGTAAAGTGCAAAAGAGTTCATCATTTAAACATTCTCCATGATAAAAAAATTGTAGCAACATGGATTTCTGTACATTTTACCGTAAAATTTAAAGAAATGTTTTTATAATTTATAAAAGATGGTAGCTACAGTACTCAAATATATAGTTCATCAAATACTGATATGTTAACAAAATAATCAAATGTGATGTTTATTGATAGCAAATTAAAGTGTTTTATATGATTTGAAATAAGTGTCTGCAACTACTTTTGCGAAGGAAAATAAGCGATTATTGTGGGCTATCATGTTTATGATTCGGCTATTCTACAAAATATTTCAACATAAGGTGTTAAATTCTGTTTAACATATCATCATTCAACAAAATAAAAAAAAATAGAAAGATAATACTTACGTACGGTATACCGAAAAGATTAAATTCCAGCATGCCTGGAAAAAAAATTAAGGAAAAAACGTAGCACTCAATTATGCTGATAAAAATAATAATTATTATTATTTTAAAATTTTGCTACAATATTCTCTGAAAGGACTTATAACATTTATTAAATTAATAACCAATAACGTGATCGTCCATTGTATAACAAAATTCGCTGTCACAGGGAATTCTTTTATCGCAGATTTTACCTATAAAGATTTAGAGATTTTTTTTCAGAATAATTACTTTGCATGTCGTTATTTTACAAAATGAGTTGTTAAAAATTTAGCAATCATTTCCTTAAAAAATGATCTTGATTTTGACGCAAAAAGAATCGAATTAAAAGCAGAGACATAATTTACTTGAATACGGTAGCATAAATGGAAAAACCAAAAAATTGATAAAGCAATTATCATTATATTCACGCATAATGACTAATTTTTATTTATTTTTTTTTTTACGCGTGATCAACAAAACTGTTTCTATATCTTTCTTTTTTTAATTCAGAAATAAGGAAAGTACCAAATAGCGAGCAGAAAAAACGTTCTTAATTTCATGGTAAAAGACTGGTATAAGAATTTCCTTTCACACGCCTGTATCATTGATAGAGTGGTAACCCTGAAGAGAAGTAAGAGTTAATAATGCTGTTGGTGTGAAAATTTAACTTCTTGCATGTGATTGGATCACAAATGGTTAATATAGTTGATAAAAATCCACACATGCTGTTGTTTTGATAACTAACTTCAGGATCAAAGCTAACACAAATATCTTATTTCGCTTTAATGATTTTATACGTTGTTTTGTTACAAAACATGAAGCTTAAATAAACCGAAACAAATACATACATTACATACGTAACTTCTTTAATGACATACATAACTTAATTTTGGCTGCAATTAGATGTTACGAAATAAATCCGAAATTAATATACATATGTGAAATGAAGTATTTACTCTTGGGAGGAAAGAATAAGTTTAAAAATCAATTTTGAACTCGCAAAGACAAAAAAATTAAAGCACGTTTAGTTTGATCTATAAACGACTGAAATAATTTTAAAATTGCTGAAATGTGCTGAAAATAATTTACAAAAATAAAAAAAGCGTTTATGAGGTTAAATAGTATCTTTTAAGAAAAGATAATGAAATTTTGTTAACAGATGTGATCATATGATATCGTAATAAAGAAAATAATCTAATTAAGTATAGCAATTGAATAACCATACAGCAAAACATGTTTTTGAAGCATAAGTTATTTGTCCTCACGTCCCTGTTATGGAAAACATGAGGTCTTAAAGTCTGCCGAAGTTTTAAGAAACGTTTCCAAATTTATATCAAACTTTTCTGAGAAATAGAAGAAAGACATCTTTCAAACGTTTTGCAGATGCAGACGGTGAAGTTGCGTGATACCTTCAATTTTTTGCCAGGTAAAATTTAGCGACTTTTCTTAAAATTTCGCCTCACTTCAAGACCTTATATCTCGATAGCAGGGGGACGAGGGCAAATCATTTACGCACCAAAAAAGTCTCACTGTACTCTTTCGACAGCTACCTATGTCATTTCTCCTGTAGGAAATTCTTGTCTGTGATTTTTAGAAAAGTTACTTCTAGTTGACTCATCCAAAGCAGATGGATAACATTTGCCACAGTGGCCGCATCTTTTAATTGAGTTCAACTCTGAAGAGTTCCGTGTAGCAAATGCTGGCGGCACAATGAACAAAAGTATTAAAATATTTTTAATATGTGGAGTAAGACAAGAATCTATTTTAAATAGTAAACCAATAATTTAAGATGTTAAACCCATAGTATAGTTTAAAATTGCAAATTTGAAACCACTGGTTGGAAACAGAGATACCGAAAGCCAAAGCCGGCCCTTTGTCAGTGTGGTTGCCGAGTCCTCCTCCTACATAAAGTTTAGGTTACTTGGACTCCAACCCCTCAAGGACCGGGCCCTTAGTTTCTGACTAGGCTGACATATCTCCTCGTCGGCCTTCATTATAAAAGGCAAAGCGAATTCAAATTTTTGTGTTAGAAATCTCACCTATGATAGATCTATGCAAGTCTGGCCAAATGCTTCTGTTGTCCCCCAACCAATGTCCAGCGAACTGACCACTAGAAGGGAAAGTGGACCTCGAAATGACCACAGATCTCGTCCCTGTTGCTTGCACAGCCGCCCTAAAAGAGACATTCAGTTTAATAATTGTCTCGGAGACATAGTCAAATTTGACTACAGTCGAACCTCGATATATGGTCAACCCTCGAGACTTCACGAAACTGACCTTATAGCGGGTTGACCTTATAACCGATTCACATATATTCATTGATAAATAAACATTTAATTCATTAAATCACTTCAAATTTTAATACGTTCAAAACTATTAGTTAATTAGGTTATTATATTCAGTAAATTACCGCTCATTAGCCTGGACTAAAGCAGAAATACATGAAATACACCGCCAGCTCAGTCATTTCCAGTCGAGGACTGCACCATGCCATGCCATGCCATCAATTTTCGAGTTGAACCGAACCAGTGCTTCGGTCACTCGGCTGGTCTGTGCTAATTCTACATTAGCTACCAGTTTGTTTGGCACGCTTGGCTTCCATAAGAGGTTTTCCATCTCCAGCTCAGTCACTTTCCTATGCCGGGCTGATGAGTGAAACTGCAGTCCTCGGCTGGAAATGACTGAGCTGGCGGTGCATTTCATAGGTTATTATAGTTAAATTGATTTGAACCAATTTAAATTTTTGGAATCAATAAGATATTTTGAAATTATTTTTTAAAACTTTCATTTAGAGTAAAGCTGCATTCAAATATCCCCAAGCAAACAACTGATGTGCAACTTACCTTACTTAAAATTGTCATTAATACAGGACTAATGTGTTTTTTCTTTAATTTAAACAAATTGGTTTCTAATTATTTTCTGAAAATTTCTTCAGCTTCTCATGACTGGCAAAAGAGTGCAATATGTACACGCTGAGTGCCCGAATTACTGCTTCATATTTTAGTATCACTGTCGTAATGCTCACTACTGAATTCTGTGCACTACCTGCTACGTTAATAGGAAAAACGACTTTTCACTTTTTAAGGATCGTATATCGCGGTGAATTCTTGGAAGTGAATCTGTTAGGCACTGAAATCATTCAAAGAAATCTGACAAAAGTGACCTTATATGCGATTAATGTATTATGACCTGACCATATATCCGATAATACATGACATAGAATTCCTATTCAGTGAACCGGGACTTTAGAAAAGTGACCTTATATGCGGGGTGAACTAATAAGCGGATGACCCTATATCGAGATCTGACTGTATTTTGAAACGGTTTGCTGCGAGAAAAGCATTGTCATTACTTGATGGTGGGAATGCTTTGACTCCATCCGTACAAACTGTGGACATCGTAGTGCTTGTAAGTCGTGTCGGAGTTCACGGAGTGCTGGCTTTCCATGCAGAGAGTCATTGTTGACAATCTTGGGGTGCCGCTGCTTTTCACTGAAAAGAAGAAGTCAGTTCCTTATTCTTCCAATTAGTCATCTACATTCCGAGATTCTGGAAATGCTTGGAAAAGTACTTGATGGATAATAGCAATTCGTTACTCTTCCACTTATTTCATCTATAGTTGGGCAAACCTAACCTGGTAGCGTGGTAATACTGTGATTGGGATTTGCGTAGTCTCCACAATGCTGTCGGGTTATGCTTACCCTGGCTACACTTTGAAAATTAAGGAGCTGATTTCAAGTCTGTAAAATGCTTTATAAACTTGCATAGAGAGTCGGAATATTTCAAAGGGAAAGCAGATATTTAAAAAAAAAAAAAACTTGATAAAATCCAAATATATCATTACTTCAAAAATGATAAAATCAAATATCAAAGCACAAATTAAAAAAAACTATTGCATGTGAATAGACATCTTTCAAAATTAAACGGAGCTTCTTTATAATAATTAAAAAAAAGCTTCGAGGTTCTGGCAGTGTAGCAGCAGTCACAGTGTGTTGTGATTGATGCTTAATATCCAGACGCTTACAGCTTTTGTACATTGCAGATTGCAGAAAAAGGGAGCGGGGGCTGTAACCGAAAAGCAAATGTATTTTTTGGCAAAATATACATTGCAGAATTCACCTCATGATGTACTTTTTTTTCATTGCAAAGGTTTCATTTTAGTGCATTTTATTATTGAACTAGCGGTACCCGCACGGCTTTGCGCATAGTAGAAAATTAAAAGGTCATTTGGTTCGCCTGTGTAATGGATAACGAATGGATAACAAATAATGGATAACGAATTTCTAGCCAATTTGATATGTTCATTTGCTCGCCCATGTTGTGATAATTTGCTCTGTAAAATGTTCTTAAATGTGGAATAGAAAAGAACGAAACCGAATTTTCGAAAAATCGCTTCAAGGTGCACACCCCCATGTTAAAAACTGATTTTGTACCAAATTTCATGAAAATCGGCCGAAAGGTTTAGGCGCGACACAGAGATCCAGACAGAGATCTGGACAAATATCCCGACACAGATCCAGATATCCCGACACGGATCCAGACAAACTTTGAGCTTTATTTTTAGTAGAGATAACAAGCTCGGTAGGAGAGAACACATAAACTACATTAGTATAGAGCATGAGAAAACTAGAGAGAAGAACATTCTAGTTGATTCTCAGACTTCTGAGTTGAGACATGCATTTCCAAGATTCTTCTGTATAATTGTTCTGTGTACAGTATAAGAAATAGTAATAACTTTGCAGGAAGCCCATCATTCATCAAATCAAAAACCATGTCCGAATTTCCTGCTGTACAAGAGCAATTAAAAATAATTTGGGTACGTTTAAAATCGTGCTATAAGCCCCGATTATCAAATGTTGTTAAATTGACTATACTGGGGGCAAACCTAATCTGGCAGCGTTTTAATGTTGTGATTAGTATTTGCTATTTGCGCTGCCTTCACCATGCAGCTACTTTTGGTTTGCCCAACATTTTGGAAGATTTATCTGCTTTTGCAAACTTAATGGCAAACTTGCGATAGTCAAAGTGGCTATAGGTACTTAGGAGGGACTCAATATTGACAAAATAATATGCAAGTACACTGTTATAACCAGAGGTGCCAGATAGGAGCAATTTTCAGCCTCAGGGTGCAAAGACGGAGCCACAGGGAGCCATGGAGGATAGGAAATATTGTTCCGATATCTTTTAGCACCTCAGTGGATGAAAGAAGGTAATGAAAGGCCATCAGCCCACGTAGTAGCCAATAGCTGAATCTTTTTCCTTCGAAAAGGTGCGCCGCTCGCACATGCGCTGTGCGTTCCGTTATAAGTTCAGTTTAGCCACTTTAATGGCGGACGACGATGCTGCAACAAAGTTGTTGGTACATTAAATTTTCACATTGATTAGACAACGAAACTGGATTAAAATTCAACATTTCTGTGACAAACCTTCAAAAACTTGCGTAAGTACAGGCTTTTAATCATGGTGTAACATTTAAGGCTTTCCAACAGGCTTTTAATGTTTTCAGAGTTGTGTTTCAACAAAGTAAACTGAGTATTACTTATTGTTTATAGTTAACCGTTTTAACATAGTGATGTATGGCTTTTTCTATCATGTGTAATAATATATGGTGTTGTCGCGTCAGCGGCCTCGCGGATTTTCCCCAAAAATTTTTATTGTTAGCTATACGAAATAATTAATAAGTAACCGGGATGAAAATGCAATGATTTAACTAACTGCTACAGCTGATACTCTAAATGTCTATCTTCTCAATAAAATAGCTGCGTAGCAAAGGAAGAAAAAAAAACGCTTTGAAAAGAAATCTCTGTGTGTTTTATGCCATGACTCATTACGTGAAAATATTTCGTTGGTGTTATTTCAAAAAAAAAAATGCAGTGTCTAGACGCGTTTATTTTTTTTTTCTTTCTAATTTCTGTTTCCAATGCTTTTTATTATGTAGGATGCTAAAAATTTGTTTTTATTTTTAATGTCAAATAAGTTCCTATTTAAAAAAGAAAAAAAAGTGCTTTTTTAGATTACTTATGTTCAAATATGATATTCAAATGTCGAACCATATATGCGTATCTATATTGTAACGGATTCGGTGCGACTTCCACTTTCTTGAAATGAAGACACAGTTCTTGATAAAAACACAGGAAATTTATTTACACTATGTACAGGAAAGATCTTCAACCACTGCTAAATTATTCATCAGCAATTAAGCAATTATCACACAACACCGTAAACTCAACGTTTACACACGTATTTACTTCCAAATACGAAAACAACACAGCGAAATGCCTCGCAATAAACAGAGCAAAAACGCTCTCAGTTCGAAATTCCAATCGAAACTAACTGTTTATCCATCGCTAACGGCTTAAATACACCGAAAAGAATTTTCTCAAATATTCCACACGCTTCTCGAAATGCGTTGACCGTTATCAAATTTTTATCAATGAACAAAAAGGGAATAGGGGTCGTATATTTTAGCCATATGAAAAAGGGGTTGTATATTCATTACGGGAAACTATTTACAGGTTACGTTACTACAATAATTACTATTTACAGGATTTGTAACATTGCCCCCTTCCTAAGGACTGCACGTCCCGGGCAGTACAATCCCCAGAAAGGGTGCCAAACTTCTATCACAAGTTTACCAATATACACATTAATTAATAACTAATAGTGCAAAGGAAACACAATAATAACAAGAAATATTACTAAACATTAAAAGCAAAAATTAATTATCTACAACTTTTATGTTATCAACCATGGTTGTTTACATAATACTCAAGAACTATGGCCATAGTATGGGGCTAACCGATCATAATGTACAACCCTAGGTTTTGCATTAGGTGATTTCTGGATCCTCACTACGACGTCATTTAGTCGGTTAAGGACTTTGTAGGGTCCATCCCAATGCGACTGCAATTTGGGTGACAGACCTTTCCGTCGGATGGGATTCCATAACCAAACCTTGTCGCCTTCGTTGAATTCATGTCCAGTAGACCTTGTGTCGTATCGGGTCTTCATCTTCTCCGCCGCGATGTTGATTCGCTCTCGTGCGAAGTTATGAACGTCTTCCAACCGGGCCTGGAGATCCTGGATGTACTCCTCAGGCGATGAAGGCGCATCCGGAGGACGACCGAAGACGAGATCACAAGGTAGCCGAAGCTCTCGTCCGAAGAGCATCTGAGATGGGGCAAATCCGGTAGTCTCGTGGACAGCACTGCGGTAGGCCAGCAGGAACAAAGGTAGCTTCTTGTCCCAATCCTGTTGATTTCTGGAGACCATAAGCGAGAGATTATTTAGGATTGTGCGGTTAAATCTCTCCACCATGCCGTCCGATTGTGGGTGTAGTGGTGTTGTCCTAGTTTTCTCAATTCCGAAAATTTGACATAGGCCCTTAAACACAGCAGAGATGAAATTCCTCCCTTGATCGGAATGAATCTGCAAAGGTGTTCCATATCTCGAGATCCAATGTTGGACTAGAGTCTCTGCTACGGTGGTAGCCTCTTGATCTGGAATGGGAAATGCTTCCGGCCATTTGGTGAAGTAGTCGATGGAAACAAGAATGTATTTGTTCCCATCAGCAGTTCTTGGAAGAGGACCCAGGATGTCGATCCCAATTCGTTCGAAAGGAGCTCCAACGTTGTACAGATGTAGCTTCCCTCTGCTTCTCTTCTTCGGTCCTTTACGAGCAGCACAGGCGTCACAAGAATGGCACCACTTCTCCACGTCATCCTTCGCCTTGCTCCAGAAGAAGCGCTCCCGAACTTTATTGAGGGTTTTCAAGACACCAAAATGTCCTCCAGTCGCACTACTATGTATTTCTTTCAGAACATCTGAAATCCTTGATCGGGGAAGTAGTAACTGCCACCTAGATGTTTTGCCGTCGTCAGATTCCCATTTCCGGTGTAGCACGCCGTTCCGTAAATGGAGTGAGTTCCATAAAGCCCAGTATCTTTTTGTTGCAGGACTGAAGATAGAAACGTCCTGCCAGCTAGGGCGTCGACTGTCACTTTCCATGAACTCTAAAATTGGTTTTATGTCGGGGTCTTCAAGTTGATCCTTTCGAACTTGGTCGTCACTCCATGGATCAGGTTCTGATGATATTGGAGTCACTGTCACCTGATAGGCGGTAGAGCTAGTCGTTCCATACTGTTTCTCGATTCGGGAACAATAGTGGCAGTTCTCAGGACAGGGTCTCCTTGATAAAGCGTCAGCATTACCGTGAGATAACCCTTTTCGATGCTTGATTTCCATGTCATATTCCTGGAGCCGCTGTATCCATCTGGCTATCTGGCCTTCCGGATTTTTGAAGTTCAAAAGCCAAGTTAATGAGGCATGATCTGTCCGAAGCAGAAATTTTCGGCCGTAGAGGTAATGATGGAAGTGTTCTACAGCTTTCACTATGGCCAGTAGCTCCTTTCTGGTGACGCAGTAATTTCGCTCCGATTTTGATAAGCATTTGCTCCAGTAAGCGATGACATGTTCATTTCCGTCAATTTCTTGGGATAAAACAGCTCCGATGCCCTCGTTGCTCGCATCAGTGTCCAGGATGAAGGATTTTTCAGGCTGAGGATAGGCGAGGATAGGCATTGATGTTAAAGCCTCCTTCAGTCGTAGAAATGCATCTTCGCATTCTTTGGACCATTCAAACTTTTGCTTGCTCTCCGTCAGCTTATGCAAAGGTCGTGCAATGTTGGAAAAACCCTTTACAAACTTCCTGTAGTACGTGCAGAGCCCCAGGAAACTTCGCAGCTGATGGATGTCTTCGGGACGACTCCAACTCTTGACTGCCGATACCTTTTCTGGATCGGTTTGTACACCTTCAGAAGAGATGATGTGACCAAGGTAGTTCACTTCCCGGCGGAACAAATTACATTTGGACGGGCTTAACTTCAGATTGGCTTCCTTAAGCTTTTGCAGCACCTTCCTAAGATTTGCCAGATGTTCTTCGAAACTGCGTCCCACGATGATGATATCGTCTAAGTAGACCAGACAGGATTCGCAGGAAAGTCCTCTTAACACTGTCTCCATAAGACGCTCGAACGTAGCTGGTGCATTGCAGAGGCCGAAGGGCATCACTTTAAACTGCCATAAGCCTTGTCCAGTTGTAAACGCTGTCTTCTCTCGGTCATCAGGGTGTATCTCAACCTGCCAGTAGCCGCTCTTCAAATCCAGGGTCGAAAACCACTTGTGTCCGGAAAGAGTGTCCAAGGTGTCGTCTATCCGTGGAAGAGGGTAACTGTCTTTCTTGGTGATTTCATTCAGCCGTCGGTAATCGACACAAAATCTGGTGGAGCCATCTTTCTTTCGGACCAAGACGATGGGAGAGGCCCAAGGACTGGATGAAGGTTCGATTACATCATTCTCCTTCATCTCTTTCAGAAGGGTTTCAACCTCTTCCTTCTTAGCGAACGGTAGTCGTCTTGGATGCTGTTTAATAGGGGGGTGTTCTCCAGTGTAAATCCTATGCTGCGTTAAATTCGTACGGCCAACATCCTCCGATGTAGATGAAAACAGATGCTTGAAGTCGTCCACCAATTGTTCCGCAGCAGTTCTTTGATCCTTCGATAAGGGTGCACTCCCAATTAACTTCGATGTCAAGGACTCAGAAGACACATTCTCGGGGGAATTGATTCTTCTAATGATGCAGTTTACTGGAGTACAAGTTGCTAACACTTCACCTTTCCGGATATTCCTTGGCCTTTCACTCACGTTGGCGACTCTCACAGGAATTACATCCTTAGAAAGGTCCACAAGCGTAGATGCTACCAGCACTCCTTTTAAGTAATTGCTTAGGTTAGGGTATTCAATGATTCCAAATCGAAAGCTATTGCTTTCTGCAAGGGAGCCAGGTATTAATGATTCTGACCTTGAGGGGATCGATATATCTGTTTGGGCTATTATTTGATGAGCGGATTTTATATCACTTTCTGCAGGGAAAACGGCTATGTCTTCTCTCATCGAGTGCAGCTCATTAGTCTTGAAGTCGAGAGTGAAGTCATATTTCTTCAAAAAGTCCAATCCGAGAATGAAGGGGTCCGTGATGTTAGCGACGAATGCCGTATGATGGTAGGTGGCATTCCCAAACACTATTTCCAAGTCCACTTTACCGTCAATCTCGATCTTGTCACCTGTCACAGTCTGGAGACTTACGCGTGGCGATGTCCACAGCAGTTTCAATCCAAATTCACGAGCCACATCTGTCCTAATGATTGTCACATTGGCTCCAGTGTCAACAATCAGTCTGCAGGGGTTCCCATTTACATGTGCGTAAATGAAAAGTCCATCACTGCCACTACTAGAAGAGGAAATCTGCAGAGCTTTAGTGGTGGTGATTTCCTTCCCTCGCGTAGCTTGGCGAGTAGGACAACTCCTTCGCAGGTGTCCTTCACTACCGCATTTCCAGCACTTCTGCTCTTGTTTCTTTTGGGCTGTTATGTTGCTCAGATGTCTTGTCAAGTCACCGAGTTGTCTCTCAAGTTCAGCGAGGTGGGACGACCTGGAATCAGACTCATCAGCTTCCTGAGTCCGGATTAGATGGCGATCCACACGGGTTGCTTCTTGGGCGGCCTCGTATCTCATCGCATACACAACAGCAGAATTCAGGTCTTTGACATCCGCCATCCGTAGAGCTTTCTGGATTTCCGGATCTCGAACCCCGTCGATGTAGTAGTTGAGTGCCAGGTTGTCTCGAACATCCGCAGGGCAGTCGTAAAAAGCAAGATGAGACAGTCTCTCGATGTCCGCCGCAAGCTCTTGCAGGGTTTCCCCAGTTTTCTGGAAACGGGACTTCAACTGGAGTCGGCTGAAATCTTTCTGGCACTTCTCACCGAAGCGAAGCTCCAACGCAGCTGTGAGGGCGGCGAAATCCAGGCGCTGGCTGTCCGGAAGGGTCTGGAGAATGTCCGCTGCGTCACCTCTCAGGGATGCTGCAAGATGACAGGCCTTGGTAGCAGAGTCCCATCCGTTCGCTTCCGCCACTATCATGAATTGAGTTTTGTAAACTTGCCACGAAGTTTTCCCATCAAATGTGGCAAGTTTAATGGACGGTCGAGCAACCGATGTGGGAGCGCCAAACTGTACAGAGCTGCTTTCCGCGGTCGCCAATCTCCTTTCCACGTCCTTAAAGATCTCTTTAAATAGATGAAATCTTCTATCTTCATCTTCAAATTTATTTTCTACAGCATTGAATCGGCTTTCAACGGTATTAAATTTTTCTTCAATAGCATCAACTCGATGCTCTATGTCATTAAATTTATTTTCCATCACAGTCTTTACCGAAATAAGGTCGTTTTTAATTTCTTCTTGGTTAGACGTTAAGTCCTTTTTCAGCACCGTTAAATCGCTTTTTAACTGGTCTTGATTTGCCAACATACTTGCAGTCAGATCACTTTTTAATTGTTCTTGATTAGCCGCCATATCATTTTTTAATTGTTCTTGATTAGCCGCCATATCATTTTTTAATTGTTCTTGATTAGCCGCCATATCATTTTTTAATTGTTCTTGATTTGCAGTAAAACTTTCAGTCAAATCACTTTTTAATTGGTCTTGATTAGCCGCCAATTCCTTTTTAACAGAGTTGATTGCATCAAGCAGTTGTTTTAATTGTTCATCCATTGCGCGAGTAATCACCATAGAATTAAAGTCCAAATTCAAAAAGTTTTTATGAAGAAATGTCCAAAGTCACACTTACTGCAAGAAAGTCCTGAAGTAGCCCCACGTTGGGCGCCAAATTGTAACGGATTCGGTGCGACTTCCACTTTCTTGAAATGAAGACACAGTTCTTGATAAAAACACAGGAAATTTATTTACACTATGTACAGGAAAGATCTTCAACCACTGCTAAATTATTCATCAGCAATTAAGCAATTATCACACAACACCGTAAACTCAACGTTTACACACGTATTTACTTCCAAATACGAAAACAACACAGCGAAATGCCTCGCAATAAACAGAGCAAAAACGCTCTCAGTTCGAAATTCCAATCGAAACTAACTGTTTATCCATCGCTAACGGCTTAAATACACCGAAAAGAATTTTCTCAAATATTCCACACGCTTCTCGAAATGCGTTGACCGTTATCAAATTTTTATCAATGAACAAAAAGGGAATAGGGGTCGTATATTTTAGCCATATGAAAAAGGGGTTGTATATTCATTACGGGAAACTATTTACAGGTTACGTTACTACAATAATTACTATTTACAGGATTTGTAACAATATGTTACGCCTGATTAAAACATTTTGAATGTTTATGAAACGCCTGCAATTGATGAAACGATTTGATTTTTCCGTGATTGTAATATAACTGAATATTTTTGGCTGTGCCTGTAAATTATCCATAAATGCCTAATTTTTGGTACCATGCTGTAGTAAATGTCAATATTATTCAAAACTACTGAACAATCCAAGGGTTACAACTCGAATAGAGGACTTGAAGTCACATGAACTCTTCTAAATTATGTTGGAAAGTCTGAAATGTGATCAAAAGCCTTAAATGACAAGTTTTAATCCAAAATCAATTCAATGTGAAAAACGTACCAAGACATTGTATATCATAGACCCAAACAATAAACACAATAATATTCAAAAAACGCACACAATACGGGGGGTGGGGAGAGGATCTACTGTAGAAATCAGTTAAGGGTGCCATTTATCTTTCCGAAGGTTCCTTCTCTTCACCCCCTCTGTCTGTCTTTTAAAAGATGCCCATTTTTCACCTTTGTAAAAGGTGCGATTTCGTTTCCGTATTGGATGTCGCTGGTGAACAAGCGTTTCACCCCTGAAAGGTGCCGAAAGCAACCTGTAGTTTTAACAGTGTATCGTAAGAATAAAGTTTTATTAGCGTCAATAAATCATCGTGAGCCTGGGTGGAAACTTACATGGATTGTATGGTGGGTCTTCCAAAGCGCTCGTGGGGCATTTGAGGCTCCAGCATTCCTCAGGAGGAGGATCCCAAGTGGATTCGCAGTAGAAAGGATGGTCGGAATTCGTCTCGAAACTAGCAGGCTCATTCATGTCCTGCAAGTAGAATTTTACTTCAATCACTCCCGCACCCCTCTTCTAGAAAAATCAGACCACCTCACAGTGTTTCGATTAGTATAAGCTAGAAGGACAAAAGTCATGTTCAAAATTCTAAACTTTGGTATTGGGGTAATGCAAACAATAAACCAAAACTTGATACTTAGCTATTTGTTTATGTCTAACTCCCTTCCGCCACGTGAGTAATAAGGTTCAAAGATACGTATCCGTTTGTAATTGAATAAATCAGTTGAGATCCAGACATCTTTTCATCACACAAAATTAAAGTGTTCCTAACTTCATATGATTTTATTGTTCAAGATGGATATTTTTTATACAATTAAGTGCTTTTTTTCCTAATTTAACTAATCTATTTGATAGTTAAACAATATTAAAATTTTTTTAAAGATGAACGACGGATTTTTTTGCCTGTTTCAAAACTTTCAAGTGGTGTCAATGACTTGTACCCATTTGTACCCGGGCTAAAATTTTTTATATGGTAGCTACAGCTTTCCCATTAATAATAAGATGTATTGTAGTCAGCACACTTGTGTACAACATATTTTTTTTTACCCATAGCATTGGATGCTTCAATAATTCTTCAAAGAAATCCCTACTCGTAAGAAAGTATTCTAGAAATAAAAAAGTATGTTGTACTAGAGTGTGCTGACTATAATACGCCTTATTAATAATGGGAAAAGTGCAGCTATTGTATACAGAAAATTAGGGCCAGGTAAAATCCTTACCATCACTTGAAAGATTTTAAACAAGGAAAGACTCCTTCGTTTATATTCAAAACAATTTTTAATGTTGTTTAATTATCACATAGAGTAATTAAATTAGGGAAAAAAGCACTTACTAGTATAAGTGCTATCCATCTTGAACAATTAAATCATGTGAATTTAGGAGCTCTTTAATTTTGTTTGATGAAATGATGAATTCTGAAATTGACTTTTGTCCAGCTGGCTTGTATTAAATCGAAACACTGTGCACCTGGTTCGTAGATTCTGGTTAGTCGGAATTCATCTCGAAGCTAGCAGGCTCATTCATGTCCTGCAAGTCGAGTTTTACTTTAATCAGTCCCAATCCTCTCTTCAAGATGAATCAGACCACCTTGTTTATTGATTCTGGTTATGTGGATTTTTGGTATTGTGGTATTTTTCGGAAGTTTATGTTCGTAAAAAAAAAAAAAAAAATCAATTTTTCCAGCTGTTTTGAAATAAGATCATCGAGAGCTTCCAGGTTCTTTCTTTTTTTACTAGGTTCTCCATCGTTTGCCAAACTAAATAACTAACATCATTAAATAACAAACAGAACTAAATGAAGTGTTGACAACAGTTTATTCAGTCTAGCATTTATAATTCTGTGATCTAGCTTAACACTTCATGCTATGTTTGGCGGCGCATAGGACATTCGTTTATTCTTTTTTTCCCTCTTAAATTAATCATGAAGCATCCTTGACGGATGCAAAGAATAACAATTATTCTCTGTAACTGTCAAAAGAGAAATAAACAAATCGAACATAAAACCCCTTCACGATCAAAAATCTTCTAAACACCATTGAAAAATTAAAAAAAATTTAAACTTGAAATTCAAGGAACAATTTGAAGATTCATAAAAAAAATTATTTTTTTTAAATATAATTTTGCTTTTTTATATATATATACTGTCGGCCCCGTTTAATCGAAGATCGTTGGTTCCAAGAAATATTATTCGATAAAGCTGGGTATTTGATTAACAGGGGAAATTTTATTTACCTCTTTAAATTGACAACATTTGTCAAAACGTAACACTAATAATAAATAGCTAGCTATATATAGGGAATAGTTAATGTTATTGCTAAAAAGTTTTTGAAATAAACTAAAACAAAATAGTTCAATAATTAGTAACCATACTAGTACGCATGGAAATTATAAAAAAGTAACCTACAAATTGAGTTAAGAAATATTTGTTTTAGCACCTTTTTTCAGTACGTTATTTTTTTGAAAAATTCCATAATAAGAAAGTTCTTGCTCAAGGTCTTTTGGGAACCCTTTTCTGTCCCCTTTTTCCCCCTCCTCGTCTACCGTATCTAACATTTAATATTTATCAATTTCTCATTGTCTAAAACGTGCATATTTATTTGTGTTATCTAACTTAATTATCGACTGCAGTTTTTTTTGTAATAACAAAGGCAAAATAAATTTAAAATAGCAGTAGAAACGTTTTGATGTAATATGAATGTTGTTTTGCCTGCATTCAACGATAATAATTGTTCTTACTTAATTTCTTTCTATTTTATTTAACATTTTTCTCATAAAAAATATTTGCTAAATCTGGTTAATATTATTCAATTATCCGGGGAAATTATTCGATTAAGCGGAGATCTTTAACATTGTGTCTACTGGGAAATATTCGGTTCCAGGAGGTTTTATTTGTATCAGCGGGGTATTCGTATATCCGTTACCCGATTAAGCGGGGCTGACAGTGTATTCTCATTGGCAAGCATTGAAAAATAAATTATTTTGTAAGGAAAAATGTTAACATTCACTAGGCTATATTTTTGATTTAGTACATTACTTACAATCCACAGTCCATCAAACGCTAACGTATCATGATACTTTACGATGCTTTCTGTCCACCAATCAGCTGTTTCATCGCGGAAGAAGTTCGGGAAGGCAACCACATCAGCTGGCCACACCTAGAGGTATTTGACAAAAAAAGATGTGTGTGACATACATAAAGTGCAACAGGTATATAAAGTTAATTGTGAAAATATTTTTAAAACGAACTGAAGTGTGGTGCATCACATAACTTCCCTTTAATCCAATTTTAATGTCATTTTCCCATTATTGGCAATTTTATTGTGATTCAATAGTTTACTCTCTAAATATCACCACTAGTGGCCAAATTGGAACCAGATTTTTTAAAAAAATCACTAAATTTGTCTCCAATTTGGCGACAAAACTTGGCGACCAAAAGACTGGCGATACACCGCCAAGTGTCCGCCAAAGTATAACACCACTTGAGTACACATTGAAATTAACAATGATCAAAAAGGGGCAAAAGACCCCTTTAGAAACACCGGAATGCAACCAAAAGAGGAGGTGCACAACTAGACCCACTAGGAGTCTACATACAAAATTTCAACTTTCTAGGACATGCCGTTCTTGAGTTATGCGACATACATACGCACATACTCACATACATACGTACATACGATGTCACGAGAAAAGTCGTTGTAATTAACTCGGGGAATGTCAAAATGGATACTAATCCAGGGGTGAGCAAAATGGAAATGAAGGCCGAATTTTGAGTGAAATTTTTTTCGCGAATACAATACTTCCTTTTTTGTAAAAGGAAGTAAAAAGGACTATTCTTTTAAAAATCCAAGTTTAACTAGTAAGTAAAAGAAAATTAATCGCTATTAAAATTCAAATGTGCTAAAGAAACTGTCGACATTACTGAGGTTATATTTTTCTGAAAAACATTATTATTGAACAAAAAAAAAAAAACTCTTCGAATTTCTAAATTCTTTCAGTACAGTTGACGCCGGTTAGTTGAATCAACCGCTTTAATGGATCAAATTGTCAAGGTTAATTGAATCAACCCCTTTAATGAATCAAATTGTCAAGGTTAATTGAATCAACCGCTTGAATGAATCAATATGTCAAGGTTAATTGAATCAACCGCTTCAATGAATCAAATTGTCAAGAACAGAATAAAATTTAACCAGCTGTAATTAGCTATAATATATATTTTAATACCAGCTTTATGAAATTAGCCACTTTATTAAATCAGCCGCTTTATGGAATCACTAGTGGTACCCGCACGGTTTTGCCCGTAGTTGAAAATTAAAAGGTCATTCGGTTCGCCTGTATATTTACAAATAACGGATGACGAATTTCTCGCCAGTTGGCTATGTTCATTCACTCTCCCATTCCACGTCATGATAATTTCGTAATTTACTTGTCCATCTTATGATAATTTTGTTCCGGAAAGTGTTCTTAAAATTGAAATAGAAAAAGAACAAAATCGAATTTTCGAAATATCGCTTCGAGATGCACACCCCCATGCTACAAACTAACTTTGTGCCAAATTTTATGAAAATCGGCTGAACGATCTAGGCGCTATGCGCGTCACAGACATCCTACAGACATCCAGATATCCAGACAGAGAGACTTTGAACTTATTAGTAAAGAAAACTGTTTCGGTCAAACGTTATTCATATAAGCAGCGGCAACTGTACATTTCCTTTGTCTTAAATAATTAGTAATACATTAATTGTAGGATTTTTTTCCTTACTTTGGCGTCCCGGGTCTTTTTTCTGACTTTCTGCAAATTTTCCAGTACCTGAACTTTTTGAAGATAAGCCCCGAATATCAGGTGATAATCTTTAGCTTATTACCCAGATATTGCTTTCAGTTTGTGGAGCAGAGTTGCATTCTGTGGATTCTTCGGTAGATTCTCAATTTTGCTCCAAGTGTAAATATATTCTAAACTTGGAGCCGCCAGCAAAAAACAGACATCTCAGATGCACACTAAGGAAGTGTGGTTAATACATTCTGTAATAGGTAGGATTAGTAAGAACGCGCAAGCAGTATTTTTTACTGCCTGAGCGTTCGTGCTGATCCTACCAACTACAAAATGAAGTGTTCTGTTTCCGCTTCCAGTTCATCCGCCTTCTGTCGGTAGCACAACTATATTTGCTTGTATAAAAAGAGGCTCAAAGCCTAAAGTTAGCGTTTTGTAAGGTGATTTCGCCGTTCCTGAGAATAGAATGACCATAAGGTTAATGTGCCAGAAATATGGTTATGTTGTTACATAGAAGGTAGTGTGAAGCAAAGGGATGCAAGTGGCAAAATTAAAAATTTTGGAGATACTCAGTACAAATGGTAGGTGAACCTCTCCTCTGTCTTGGAGCAAGAGAAGGTACTAGTAGCTCTTGTAGGTGCCGCTGTATAGCATGATTTAGAAAAAAATTTCAAGGAAAGTCTACCTAGGATCTGAGCTTTAAACGCGTTTTACTCGAAACTTAAAATAATCCTCTTGCATCGCTTTGCTTCTCACTGCCTCATATGGCTTTATTCAGGACTAGTGATACCCGCACGGCTTTGCCCGTAATAGAAAAATCATAAGGTCTTTTGGTTCGCCTGAATATTTACAAATAATGTATGGTGAATTTTCTCGCCAGTTGGCTTGCACCCATGTTACGGTTCCACGTTATGATCATTTCGTATCTCGCCAATTGGCTTGTGCCCATGTTACGGTTCCACGTTATGATAATTTCGTAATTTACTCATCCATCTTATGATATTTTTTTCTTAAAATTGGAATAGAAAAAGAGCCACATCGAATTTTCGAAAAATCGCTTCGAGATGCACACCCTCATGCTACATACTAACTTTGTGCCAAATTTCCTGAAAATCGGCCGAACGGTTTAGGCACTATGCGCGTCACAGACATCCTACAGACATCCAGACATCCTCCGGACAGAGAGACTTTCAGCTTTATTATTAGTAAAGAAGATCTATGGATAAAAGGCATACAGAGAAGAAATCCATAGATAAAAGGCAGCCAAAAATAGGAAAAGTAACTATATTAAACAATTGAACATACAAAAAAAAACAACAATTTAAAATCAAAAAGAAATCTGTAAAGTAGAGGATTTTACAATTGTAGCAGAGTCAAAGAGAAAGTCATTTCAGGAAGTCCATGACTGATCGCGAAGACCAATAAAGCTTTCCGAGTAATTTTAGCTTTTGATCAGTTGGGTCAAATTTAGAGCAGGAGAGGAGATGAGCTGCATTGATGTTGCCAGAACCGCAAATTAGACAGGTACTAGATGTTAAGATACCTATCTTTTGGAGCAGCTCAGTCAGGCAATCATGGGCAGGGCTGTTTGGTTTAAAGCGCGTTGGTTTAGACCATGGTTTAAACCGCGGTTTAACATTAAACGTTGTTTAACAATTAATTCATAAAATCTTTATGATTTTTCTAAAATAAAATTGTTTTTCTTAAAAATAGTGTTTAAACCAAATAAACCCGGTTTAAACCAAAAAAATCTGGTTTAAACAAAAAAAAACTGGTTTAAACCAAAAAAAACCTGGTTTAAACCAAAAGAAACCTGGTTTAAACCAAAAAAACCTAGTTTAAACCAAAAAAAACGGGTTCTTTTTTTACCAACCCTGATAATGGCATGTAGAGAGCCTAGGAAGGGCAACCCTCGGGCTTCCGCTCGAGGTTTGTTACAGTAAGTCCTCCAGATCTCTTGAATTTCGACTCAAGGTTTGCCTTTCGAATTGGCTTTGTTTACAGCCGTAAGTCGATCTTGAATTTGGTTTTTGCAGAAACGAGTAAGTAATTCACTAAGAATAGGACCGTTCACTAGGCGATCTAGAGATCCTTGCTGAAATATGCTTATTTCCTAATGAAATTTGTTACTAAAAATCCAAAAAGAACAAGTTGAAACATGAAATACGAGGGCAAATCAAAAAGTCTTTGCGTCTATTTTTTTAGGCTGTGAATAAAAAGCAAACAAATACATTACCAGCAGTGACAGTTCTTTAAACCGTACCAGCCGTATCTGCTTTTTGCTCGGAAGAGCGGAGTTGCTATCAGTCATTTAAGATGACGGTTGTTCTTCAGACGTTCACAACTTATGAGCAGCGAAGTGTTATTCGTTTTGTATGGAGCAACGGACAAAAGCCCATAGCACTTCATAGGGGCACTGTGACGTGCTCCTTTACACGTGTTCCTACTGCTGGACGACCTTGCTAGGTCACCAAGATTGACAGTCTACGCCGTCCAGTCTGGGTTGTGAATAGGCTGGGATACCGGAAGGTCCTTTGGCGGTGTCGCACCTATTGAGGGCCAATGTTCACGGTCGCGTGTGATCTTGTGCCGTGATGCCGAGTGCAGTGGGCGGGTGTAGACTTTTTGGTGCTTGCGGTCAAGCAAATCAAATCTCTTTCTGACTTAGCTACGATCGCAGCGCCAGGAAGTCCACCAATTAAAAAAAATTAAAATTGGCAAGGACACGCCTCTGGTTAGGTTCTGGTGCCAAGAAGATTTTGGTGGATCGTGGAGACGACGTCTGGACTCCGTGATAAGGAGTCGTGGAGAAATACCTGTGGTCCCGCGTACCTGGTGTACGGAACATTTTTTCATAAAGTTGGAACTGGGTTCCAGAGGCCCGACTCTGTTGTCGTGCCGCTACAGTTGTAAAGTGTGAACTGCATACCATTTCTTAAAGTCCTCCGTTTGAAGCAAAAAGGATTATTGTGAAATAACATATGTTCATTTTCTTGAAGAAGACTGTAAATAGTGTAAATACTTGCGTGTGCATATAATCCAGAGAGTACGAATAAATTTTTAGTCTCCAAAAACTGTTGTTACTGGTTGACGCGTAACAATCATTTCACTACGCCACAGCACCTACAATCCAGACCTTGCCCTAGTGATTTTCGCTCCACTGAAGAAATTTCTAACACAGGACAGAGATTCATATGTGACGAAAAAGCCAAGAACGCGGTCTGACAGTGGTTCCACAGGCAGCCAGAAGAATTCTACCCCAAGGGGATCTCTAATTTAATGCTGCGTTGGGACAAATGTCTGAACCGGTGTAGTAACCATGTGGCGAAATAGCTTAAGGCACGTAGTATGCTACGTATACTTGTAAATACCAGTATGTACCTGTTTTTAGCGAATAAAAAATAGGCGCAAAGAATTTTTGATTTTCCCTCGTATGTAGTAACAATTTATTAGGTTGATTCCTACAAATGCGTCAGTTTACCTTTCCGTAGACTGCTGTTTTATTTCGAACGTGTTCCGGGAACATTTCCTTAGACCACGCCGGTGATCGCTCCACGTATACCTTCCTTTTAATACCCTCTTCATGAACATCATAATTGGGGGCAGCAGGAATGGCTGGATCCTAGAGGGCAAAATCATGCTTTATTTAAAGAAATGTATCAAAGAGCTCAATTTTAGGTAAAAAGATAAATCGTGTGTTCTTTAGGACCTTTTCCGAACTTTCACTTTGTATGATAAATTGATAAGTTGTGTCAATTTATCTTTGCACAGGAAACCAAATAAGCAAGCTTGTACAATAAAACTAACACACAACAAATGACAAATTTTTTTAAAAAATTTAAAATGATAAACAATTCTCAGATTCAGCGCTTTATCTTACTACGGCAGTGTAATAATTTAAACTAAAATGCAAAACAACGCTTTCTTGCAGTCAATAAGCTACAGATTCCACCCTTAACTTTTTATCTCAAAAGTGCAAAATATGACTACAGGTTGTGGCAGAGAATCATGGCATATAGAGATCTGCTCTGTGGTTGGATATAGCTTGGAATGATTCCTTTTTGTTTAAAATATGAAATGCAATTAATTTTTTTTGAACGAAACTGTAATTTCCTTCATGCAAATTTAATTTAAGTGGTATTTTTTTTCTTTTGGTATGTACAAATTATTTGTTTATAACTTGCAAAAGTGCATTATTCAGTTCACTTTTTATTTAAGTAATGTTATAACTTCGCGACCACTTGGAGATACATCACCAAGCTTTTGGTCGCGAAGGCTTCGTTGCTAACTTTGCGATATATCGCCAAGTTGCTGATTAAAAAAATGCTTTTTTTTTTTCAAATGGAAGTACCACGAGAATTCATTTATTGCATGTTGCAGCACATCCATCTGCAATGCGTGTGGGAGATATCATCCATTTTTCACCGAAACTTACTAAGTTTGGTAAATGTCCTTAAAACTTCGGCAGAATTTAACACCTTATAATTCGATAACGGATGCACGAGGGGAAATAATTAAAGCTTCCAAGAGACATGTTTTGCTATGCTCTTTCGATTGCTACCTACTTATATAGATTTTTTTCATTATATTATCGTATGGTTCAGGTCAGTATAGCACAAAATAATTGCAGTTAACGTCTTACAGGAAGCATTGAACAGAAGACTTACCAGGATTATAATCCATTTAAGCCCGTACTGTTTCTTGGTATCGGTTATAAACTCTGGGAGATCCTTAAACCTTTCCTTGTCATAAGTAAAATCCTTATTTCCTTCAAAGTGGTCAATGTCCAAGTACTGCACCTCCTGGAATAAAAATATTTTTTTTTGGTTATTTACGCAACTTCCAGCGGCATTTCTGAAGCAGTATAGCCTAATCAGGTTCTTGCGCCACAACACCCAATGAAACCAACCAACCAGCGGTATTTATGCTCTTGTAGAAATATAATCAGAAAAATAAAGAAATAGCATAAATATGTCTAGGGTCAGTTAAGGTCATTAGAAACAGGTTAAATAGGAGCAAACAGCATTACCCCACATGTAGTGATTTGGAAGACAAAACTAGTAGTGATTATTGACGCTTGGGCCACAAAGGAAAGACATATTTAGAGTATTTGTGTTTCTCAACAAATGTCAACGTGTTACCATAGTTGAAAGCTGGCAACACAGAGTAAGAACTCTAATAGAGGTAGCATCCCACTTTGAAATGGGAAGGAAAGCTCTGCAAGCACATTTCGCGAAATAGGCAATTAAAATCTCTTCCTCCTTATCGCGTTGTTTCATTGGCGATCGTTTGCAAACGGCAGATTTGAAAATATTGATATTGCCGTTGCTTGAAACCTTTTAAGGATTTACTTATAATATACAGTGGTGGTAAATAAAATTGCATCACCCGCGCCGCAAAGGAGAGGAATATCGTCCCGACTGCATTCAACACACAATCCAGCATTCCGTATCCCAGATGATTTGGGGATGTATTTCTGATCAAGGAGTTGGTGGGCTTCACTTTGCGCGATGAACAATAAACGCTCAGTTGGCATTTTGGAGGAGAAATCTTCCTACTATCCGGGATCACTTTATTTCAGTTCCAAACATCATTTTCCGGGATGATTCTGCTCCGTGCCATAGGGCAAAACTGGTATGTAACAATTTAAAAACCTTTATACTGCCATTAGACTTAAATTGACATGGGGTTAAGTAAATTTTTTTCTCTAAACTCACACGCAGGTTCAGAAATAGAAAAATGAGCATTGGGTCAGCAGTTTGCCTTGGCCCGGAAACAGCCCCGATCTACGTACACAATTATCGGATTCCTGCCGTTAAATGTTTATTTCATAAGTTTTGCAGAATTTCACATACATTCATCGTTAATCGGTCGACCAAAACTTCTCACATAATCCCATTGTTTTGAAAATTCGAGGGTGATGCAGTTTTTTTTACCAGCACTGTATATATTTATTGTTAAGATGAAAATGTCTGCTGCGGGGATAGTGCATGAACGGTAAATGGAAAAATAACCCCGAATGCTTTCATAATGCCTCATGCATTTGATTAATAAAACTATTCGTTTCTCTCAAAACGAAGTTCTCCTCTTCAAATAAAGCAAATCGCATTACTCGATGCGAACAAGCCAAAAAATTTGTAACATGCTGAGATGTGTTTTATGTGTATAAAAAAAAGTAAAAAGTGAAGGATTTTTCAGCTTGTAATTGCAATTGCATTTAAGCTTCATATCTTATCGTCTCGGGCAGATGAGTTATGTTTGCCCGATTGGGTAATGTAATTCTGCGCACGGAAAGCTTTCAGCTTTTACTTAATATATTGTTTTAAAGCACACAATTGTTCTGATGCTTTATGTATCGGATTTTAGACGTCTATTGTTTCACATATTTAAAAAATAAGACAAATTTTGTTAATATTTGAGGTGATACATCTCTGTGAAGTTCAAGTCACAGAACTCAGCCTCTTTCCCCCTGCCGTTGTTTTTTCTCAAAAAAAGTAATTTAGTTTTCACATGCCTTCTAATTCTATTTTCCATATTCAGAGTTTATGTGAACAAAATGCAACATTTTTTTTATTTTCATGAAATGTAGGATTACGTATTGCTAAGTGGCACAAACGTACCTGAATGATTCCAGCACTTCTCGTCCTGTTTATGGCCGTCCTCAGGTTTTCCATGTTGTCGTATCCGTATCGAGAGAGTTGAAATCCTAGTGCCCAGTAAGGTGGCATTACTGGTCTCCCCACGAGCTGCAAATGGAAACAAAGTTATTTCTTCATTGCAGAGACATAACAAGGAATGGCACATTTTTTTTAAGTATATTTATAACTAAAGAACAGAAAATTAAAATATAATTTCCATTACTTACATTTATAGCATTGAAACCTATCAACCTTATTTGCCACACCTATTACAAACGCAGGCAATTTTGTAAATCTACGGCCCCAAAGCCTGGAGAAGGCAGTTGCTTTTGTTGCGATGTTTGAATCATCATTGTATCCTAACAGTTTTTTTTTACCTTCATACTCTGTTGAATAAATTTTTCAACCGTTCTGTAATCGATTTTTTACACATCAAATATCATAAACTTCTGGAACAAGGCTGTTTTTCTCCCCCCCCCCAACTCTATATTTTTTCTATGCTCAAAGGCGCCGACTTTCGACTAACTGCTATACCAGCAATGTAGTCGAGAGGCACTGCAGAAGTTGGGTGTCTCCCATATTTCATTTAAATTGAGTCATCTCGTCCCAACATTTTCTGTCGTTTTAATTGAAGCATCGTCTCACTTTTCATTTTCCAGGACCGCAGAAGTCAGCCAAGTTGATAACTTGAAGCCCGACTGAAAACTGGATTAGTTTTGACTGTTGAGGATAAAGTTATGGGATTGGGGAGGGCGTTAAATCTGACAAAAGAAAGGAGTTGGTTCTCGGCGGCCCTGTGAATTTCATCGTCTTTCTAGTTTTAATTACTCTGCTATATGACGGCCTCAAAGCCGTTTCTTTATTTTATTTTTTAAATCAGAACTACATTACTGGACTAGAATTACGTTAGCTGAGTTGTAGTACTTTAGTTGTCCTACTAAACAAGTAATTTGTGCTTCAATTTATCGAAACAGCACACTTACAAATTTCCTATAGATAGCACTAGAGAGAAGTAATTCTGAAGCCTGTTGTGCTTGGCCTGGAAGCGAAGGCCACAGTAAATGTCGTGTCTAAAAATTTGCAAAAATATTCATTTCTGACAAAATCTAAAACTGGCATTTGGTAAAAAATCTACCTCTTGCAGAAAAAGATTTAAATCAAATGGAAAATAAACGTACTCGACTTAAATACCTGTATAAAAATCGAGTTACTAGCCCAATTTTTGTAGGGAAACATATTTCAACAAAAAGTTGTTTCATATTTTATAAGTAAAACAAGGGCTAAATTTGTAGTGCATTGAGCGGGTTTTTTTTTTTTTTTACACAAAAGAAAGGCTCCAGTGTAGTAGTCTTCAAACAGCTATTTTCAGCATTTTCTTAACTATTTGTGCATTATTTACGCTGTTCTTTCGCTAAATAATATTTTAGTACAAAGCACATTTTAGTTATTTTCCATCACTCTATCTATCTGTATTTAGTTTACTTAGAACCAAGATACTCAATCGATCTTCTAAATTTTAGTAATAAAAGTCAAATAGCGATTTTTCTGAAACCCGAATAAAACTTTCGTATAAATTTGCTAATGCGAAATCGAATACATTCTTACATCCCTTCAATATTTATCCATTTCAAAAACGCGTAAAAAACTACCAAAAAAAAATTTGTTTGCGATAGATGATTGCAACGTTTGTATATTTATTTTTAACAAATCAAAGTATAAATTAACAAACACCACGAACGGCCCGAATTATGCATGGAAATAAGTAATGAAAATGCATTGGCTTGAAACTGTTTTAAACAATTTATAAACTATCCTCTTATCCTGTTGTGATAGTTATAGTGATTTATCATCTAGTCCAAATAATAGCATGAGTTTTATTTATTTTGAAAATGGTGCGTTCTTATGAAGGTACGTGGAATTACCAGAATCTTGGTGAAACGTTTAAGTTTTTATTTTTAACCGAATAGGGGACTGTTTTGTGCTTCTGCAATCGAGTCCTACGTAAGTGCACGAGACATACCACGAAATTATAGTACTGTTCACACCGCAAAGAAAGTTGACTCAAAATTAAGAGAAACAGTGGAGTAAATATTGATTTAAAACATAAATTTAATGCTCTTTCTTGCCACAAAACTCGAAAAATTTGCTTACATAACTGGTGTGGTGCCGTAAAAACGATATAATCCATAGTGACACATCATGAAAATTTTATAATTTCGACGAAAAATCTTCGAAATTTTAGCATGCATTATTAATTTAGACAATAAAAAACTAAATAGTAAACATCACACTGGAAACTAATCGCTTTTAACTACTATGCTTAAAACCTTGATTTTCACTAATGCTGTTTTTTTTTTTTTTTTTTAAAGTTGTGTTACTTTTCTTGCTGGGGTGCAATATGTTAGTTAAGTAAAAAGTTCATAATTCTTGTGCAAGCTTTTTAAAAAAGTACAGGGGTTTATTTTCGCATTCATAAAGAATATTTATTTTTAAAAACTGAATTATTTTTTATTTCGATCCTTACGTCATCATTTTTTTTTTTTTTGTACTGGAACAATATTAGCAAAAGGTATTTAATAAAATCTAAAATCTAAAGCTAAAAATGCTGCTTATGAAAGGAAAACATCCCAGGAGTGCCGCGAGGGGGTTGAAAGTCAGTCCCTCAAAATCTTTGGTTTTAACACATATTGCCGATTTGAATATCACAGTTCATATCAGTGTGAGGATTGTTAGGACCAAACCCTCACTCTCTGAAGGCAAACTCTGGCTGAGCTAGTGCCTGACACGAAGTTTAAAATCGTAAAAAGCTTCTCAAAGCTGTAAAAGGTTCACCTGTAGAAATGATTTAACGTTGCGAAAAAAACCTTTTTTGAGATGAGAATCAAAATAAAAAGTAGAACTTTGCTAAAATCTGAAGAAGCTTTTTCGTAATGAATTTTCCTTAAGTGCAAGATTTTATAAATACACAGTAGTTCTCGTATTTGTTTTAAAAAAGTAATTTATATTTCACATTTCATCGCAACTTAAAGTTGTGTGAAGGGTAGTTGGATTTTTTCCCCCTCACTTCTACTTTTGAAATAGGTTCGTTTTTTAAACGAGCTGATGTGTGCATCACATGACTTCCTTTTACTCCAATTTAATGTCATTTTGTCATTATTGGCAGTTTTAATGTGATTCAATAGTTTACTCTCTAAATATCACCAACAGTGGCCAAATCGAAACCAGATTTAAAAATAAAAAAAAAAAAATAATCGCCAAATTTGTCGTCAAGTTGGCGACAAAACTTGGCGACCAAAAGACTGGCGATATATCGCCAAGTGTCCGCCAAATTATAACACCACTTGAGTTTACATCGAAATTAACAATGATTTCCTCCCTAAAAAGGGACAAAAGATCCCCTTTGGTGCATCCGAATGCAACCAAAAAGGAAGGTGCACAACTAGACCCCACTAGAAGTCTACGTACCAAATTTCAACTTTCTAGGACATTTCATTCTTGAGTTATGCGACATACACACATACACACATCCGCATATACGCGCATACGTACGGACGTCACAAGAAAACTCGTTGTAATTAACTCGGGGAATGTCAAAATGGATACTTCGGGTTTTTATACGTTCTTAGGCACTTATCCGCGTGTGGTCGGGTCGAAAAAAAAACTCAACATTCATTTAGGGTTGAGCAAAATGGAAATTATGGCCGATTTTTGGGTGAAATTTTTTTCGCGAATACAATACTTCCTTTTTTGTAAAAGGAAGTAAAAACGTGTGAAATCTGATTAAAGGCGTTATCTTACTGAAGTATAAAGTTGTATCACGTGCTCAGGGTTGTCCCCAACGATCAAAAAGAAGTCCAACACTCCGCCAATAGTACGAAAGGAAATAGCGGGGGCGGGCATCAGCGTGGCTTCTGTTGCATCATGGAAAAGAAAGAAAAAAAATTAGTACGCGGCAAAAATGACGAAATATTTAAGAAACATATAAAGCACATTATATTATACTACACTAGCTGCGTTGCCCGGCTTTGCCCGGTCCACCTTGAAAATAAAAATTGCTTCAAGTGACTTATATTCAACAATCAGGCTTAAATAAATAAAAAAAAAACTTCACGATTTCCCTTCCAAAGAATGACGACAGATATTAAAATACTTTTAAGAAATTAAATCCAGAGAGATGAATTTGAAATGCGTAACCATGGAAACACAAAATAAAATGGGTTTAAGGAATTAAAATGCGAAAGAAAATGGTTCACAATTTGAATGGAATTGAGATTTCTGAAACTTGATTTAAAAAAGCTTGTAACTTTTTTTCCTTTCGAGATAAAAGCTTATTTTTTCGACCATAAGTTGAGTTAGATCTGAAGTAAAAAAGGTCGCTTTTTCCAATGGCGTCAAAAAGAAAGCTGTGGGACAATTCCTTCACTTTTTTATTGATTTATTTAATGAAGAAAGTAGTGCCTAAATTTCAGCTAAGCCTAAGAAAAACCGAGCTAAAAACGCAAATAACTCCCGCCGTAATAAAGTTATAGCACTGAAACAAATTGCGTAGAAAGCGGAAAATTCTACCCTCTCTAACGATATGTAATATTAATATCAATTACATTAATATCAATCAGGGATCAATTTTAGGTCCTTTACTTTTTTTAATCTATATTAATGACATGTCATACATTAAATTATACGGTGCAATTACTCTATATGCAGATGATACAGCATTAACATATTCTGCAAGGAGCATTAATGATATAAAAAACCAAATAGAACTTGATTTAACTGCTATAAATAATTGGCTAACTGACAATATGTTATCTCTTAATATAAATAAAACAAAATATATAAAGTTTGATTTAAAAAAGAATGGAATTAATAAAATTGATTTAGGCATAAAATATCACGAACCAACATGTGACTGCACAAATAACTGTAACTGCCCTACCATAGAAAGAGTCGAAAATATAAATTATTTAGGTATAACTTTTAGTGAAAATTTAAAATGGAAATGCCATACTGATAAACTTGTGAAGAAATTAAGAGGTAGAATACATTGGCTTTATCTATTGAGAAATATAGTTGGGAAAAAGTTTCTTAGATGTTTATTTTATGCTTGGATAAACTCAATAATTACGTATGGTATTTGTGCATGGGGAGGTGATTATGAAACAAATCTTACCAATTTAAATAGAACTTATGCAAAAATTTTGAAAATAAGTTATGGATCTAAACAAGAACTTAATAAAAACGATACTATTTTACAAAAGTCAGAGAAAATCTATAATATCAGAGAAATATATGCACAGAGAATATTGTATTTTTTGCATAACAACAATAACTGGTTTGAAATTAATGAAAAACAATATAATACTCGAGTTTCAGGTAAACAATATAAAGTTATAAAACCAAATAAACGATTATTAAAAAGCAATTCTTTTACTTGGCACCGCGGCTGTTTAATGAACTAACGGAAGATGTTAGGAATGAGAAGAACTTCAAAAAATATAAACAAGGGGTCAATGAATATATACAGAATAATGACATTCTATCAATAATTAACTTTTAGCTGATAAAATATACTGACTTGCCAACCGGGGGGGGGGGGATTTTGTATTGTATTTTTTATACTATTGAATGTTTCAATGCGAGTTATTGTGTTTTTTTTTCTGGAGTCAAACAGTCCAATAATTGTTCTGTGTAAAATTTTTACTACTTGTGTAAAATTAATTTGTAAATATTACTGTTAATACATATTTGTGTTTGTACTCCATACTAAACCAATTAAAAAACACTGCGGACAGTGCTTTTGGCGCTCTTTAGTGTTGAGTTCAATACTAACTCATGTTGAACTATAGTCAAGATTTTCTTAATGTTTTGTTATGACGTTTGTAATTTATGTTTTATAATTTGTAAGTTTTTTAACTTTACTTTTTTTTTAATTTTGCTTACTGTTATGTATGTGTATTTTGTTTGTTAATAAATTTTATCTTTATCTTATCTAATATGTGCAAGTAATTTTCCACCCCCATATATGAGAATTTATGTGAAAATTGGACGTAAATTGGAATAAAAAAAGAACTATTCATCGAATTTTATTCGAACCGGTCTGCAAACCTTTTCAGGACTTAAAGGAACAAACTGTGAAAATTTCAGCGCAATCGGCCGGGTAGTTCTCGAGTTTTGCGAGCTCAAACACACAACTGCTTTTTGGGGACTTCATTTTATACTATGTAGAGATATCATGCAAATAACATGTATAACATTAACATAAATAATGAAAAACGTATGTGCCTACACAGGGTCATTGTGATCACTCCTTCTATTGTTGTCACATTTTGAACGTGAAACTTTAATTATGTTACAAAGAAATTGCTTATATTTTTTAAGTAATACATTTTAAAGTAATATGGACAACTGTAAATATAAGTTCATTGCTAATATTTGGCAAAACGATGCCTAAAATCCAAGGATCAAAGTAAAACTTTACGAAAACGGATTTCGAAAATGCATTTTTGAACAAAATAGATACGAAGAAATTCACGAGAGCGGAAAGTAGCGCCACATGTTAAACATTTAAGTAAAATTTGTTCGAATAGTCTGGCAACTTCATTTCACCGTTGACAAGTTTAAAAAAACATTACGAATGCATGCGTTGTTTCAAGTAATTTTATGTTAAGAATTTTCGCTCGAAGAATGGTAACAAAACGGAATTTTCTTTTAAGTCGATCAAGACTAAAATAAATAAAACTATAATCGACAAGATCTGTCATTTTAAAGAGCAACAAAACAACGTGTAAACAATTCTTAAACTAAATCTGCTATACTCTACACGTCAAATAAACTATGAAAGAAAAATTTTTCAAAGGACTCTTCAGTTGAAGCTGTAAGTACCTGAATTTTTTTATGTTTCTTGAGTATGTTTATTGCTTTAGAAAAGATTTAGATCTGCAATTCACGTTTAAAATTTCACTTGATACAGAATTAGCTTTCACAATGTTAACAGTAAGTTACGTCTATGATTCAAATAATAACTCAGTTTAAAGTTAGTTTGCTTCTGCATGTCTCTAATTTTAAGAACTAAGAGGACTATATATGCTTAATATTACTATCATGATGTTTGCTATTCACTTTTAAAATGTGGCTACTGTAAGATTCATTTGATTATTAGACATTTAATTATAAGTTATATGTTTGATACAAATAATAATTCATCTTATAGTTTGAATTAATCAAGAATTTTGTGCGTTTGTTAATTACAATTATGTTTGCAATTCACATTAAATATGGTTTAACGGAGAATGAAATTTTATAATGCTAATTATAAGTCATATGTGTGATACAAAAAGTAATTCATCCTGATACATTGTTTCTGCACATATTTTAACTTAAGGGATGGCTAAGAAGTTTTGTGCATTTGTTTAATACTTTTACCATTATGTCGGAAATTCACGCTTAACATGTGGCTTGCTAGTAAAACTAATAGATTTCGCAACAATACTAAGTAAATACTACAAACTTTATTTCATAATGCATAAAGTATAACACTGTGTACTTTATTTTAGAAGTACGCTATTATAACTACGCTATTCAAATATTATAAATTTCACAATAAGTTTGGAGTATAGAGCAGCCTTTTTTTTACGAAAGAATCTACAATATTTGTTTTATGTTTTCGTTTCACTTTTAAAATGCGATTTCTGGAGCATTTGTTGAGCAAATTCAACTGTGCAGTAAGTTATATGTTTCATGCAAGCCTTTGCTATATTTATGACTAAATTATTATTCCTTTATGCGCGTTACATTTAAGACATGTCGCTCTGTTCTTTCATAAAATAACTAGACATTCAACTATTTCGTGAGATACCTAATTATTTTATAAAATTATGGCTTTCATGCAATACTTAACTGTCAATGAATTAACAGATTACATGCATTAACAGTTATATATGCATGTACTGAAATTTTAGATATAATAACGCGCTTTAGATAAAAGATTTTAATAATTTTAGATATATATAATACGCACTGCATATGTGCTTATCATCGTGAATATTCCAGTGAATGCAGTTGTTATTGATATTGTTTTACATCATTATTTACGTCCTAAAGCATTACTTTTGCTAACGTGAAATAATTTTGAGCTATCTTCATTAGCTAAATATAAAGCTCTTTTAAGATATAGGCTGTGCTTGCAGTACATTGAATATATAAAAAGATAATATGTAACTCGTAATTACGTACGCACTATTGCATTTTTCAAAATCTGTGTTAAACAACCTTCTAGAATCAAAAGAAACGTTAGGTTTGAAATCTTCGGGAATGTATAGCATTCGAATATAAAAACAAACGAAAAGTTTTAACTGGTATGAGGCATACAAGCCGACGTTTCATAATAAGAATTCCTAGTAGTGCGGGAGAGGGTTCGGGGTCGGGGGTTGTGTTTGTATTTATAAATATTCCTTATTAATCCTTTATTTTGACTAAATTTAACGGAATAATAGCTATACATCTATAAACTTTATGAGCGCCTAACTGTTTCCTCAATACTTAAACTTTTTTATGATCAGCTTTAATAACAATTTATTTTTAATACATATATACATTAAGTGAATCAACGCGTCAATGGCAATCTAAATCACACATGCCCCCCAGGTGGTGCTAAACAAGTAACAATTACAAGCTATGCCAACTCATTAGTTTCGCATCGAAGAGAGCTCAGGTGCCTCCATCTAGTAGAGAAGCTGGGCCTCAAAATTCTCGAGGTATGAACATCCGCCGATAGTAGTGTCACATGAAAGAATAGGTGCTGTATTAAGTGATCACACCAGGCAGTGATGTTCCTATCAATTTTGCTGAGGGTATACTCCCAGTAATCCACTATGCACAATTTGTGTGATTATATACATAGTATGTCATAATATGAAAATTTAAGAAGCTTGAGGGTATACGCTATATGTCTAAAAAATGTTTGAGAGTATACGGCGTATATGGAGTATACCCTATGGGAACGCCACTGACACCAGGTCTACAGAAGGTAAAGCCTCTAGCGCTGCCTCATTAGAAAGAAGGAGGGGGGGGATAATGTACTGTTGCACAAAATATTTAATGCTCTTTTCATAATGATCTTTCAGCAGAAGTCTACTTACCCATTGCATTGCTGTTGAGCAGCAGCACTGCGTGGCTTTTCTGATCCTTTTCTACGCAAAGATAAAAGGGATGTACGCCGTACAGATTCTTTTGGCCCTGAAAAATTGAAGTAATATGGTATTAAGACATGAATGAATGCTTTAGGACGCTGAACTAACTACATAACTTGCTGGTGTTGCATCAGAAACTCAGTCCCCCCTCCCCCTATTGACTTTCGATCACTGAGCAGAACAGAAGCCTTATCTCTGTTAAAGTTTCCCAAGTAAGACATTTTACAGAACGCCCTCTCGGGTTTGTTAGTTCAATCCCGGCACCAGCTTCTGATTTTTACATGTAGCAGAAAATCGTCAGAGCCCATATCGCATGATTACGCAGCATGCCAAAGATCATTTTACGTATCTATTTCACTCTTGGAAAAATTAAATTTCTAGAGCAATTCGAGTATTTAGAATCCAGGCGACTCTATTTGGTGAACAAAAGTGGTCACCGAAATTCTGAAATAGTAGTGACATCCCCGATAGTGGTTCTACCTGAAGGAATGGTGACCAGCCCCTCAGGAAGGCACAGAGTCAAAAAATGGTGTAGAGCCAATAAGCAGCCATCAGAAATAACAAAAGCATTGTATATGATTTATATGAGGGGCCGTCCATATATGACGTAAAGCTTTAAGGGGGTAAGGGCCTTGTAAAATTGTGAGGACTGATAGCTAATTTCCCTGCTGTTGACACACAAGTCATTGCAATGGTTTACCACAGTATTCTTCAAGTAATCTAATAATCTCTTTTTTTTTCACCAGTATTGATAGCTGTACCAGTACACGCGATGGCAAGTTCCATAATGATGCTTTGACTCTCTAAATATCTTACAATACTTGATTTCTAAAATTCTAAGACAAACGATTGCTTTCATTTCCGGTACTGCTTTCTGCATACCAGTTACATTAGGATATAGCACTTCCCACCACAGATATCTGTAAGTATAAACAGGGTGTTCCGTTTTAATCTGCAAGACCTTTATTTTCGCAACCGTTAGTCCTAAATGTATACTTTCATTTGCAAAAATGTTCAAAATCAGATGCAGGCTTAAGATATTGAAAGTTTGAATTAAAAATAAAAATAAGTCAATAAATAAGAAATTTAACTTTTTATACGGGCTCCAGGTCCCCTAACTTATATTTGGGGAAATAATCTCCATCTATATATATAAAAATGAATGTTTGTCTGTATGTCATCCATGAACTCAAAAACTACCCGGCAGATTTGGCTGAAACTTTCACCGTTTGTTATTTTTGGTACTGGGAATGTTTATAGACCAGTTCGAAAAAAATCCGATCGATAGTTCCTTTTTTATTCCAATTTAAGTCACAATCCATTGGATAAATACGAATAAAATTATCGGCTGCAGAAATTATTCGCGTGAAAGATCTCATTGATAAGAAGTTAGCTGTTGCCATTTTTCTTGAGTTTGAACAAATAAATTCTATCTTTATTGTTTTATGGCTTTTCATGCAACGGGGGGATTTTTAAAACTGTTTCTATTTGATATTTTTAGCGATTGATTGATCTTGCAAACTGCGTGAGTACAAAATTTGAGTATAGTCACGGCTTTACTTGATACCTAGACCGATTATTATGAAAATTGCTATATATATGTATTTTTCCACGGAGAAGGTGCATAATATGCTCATTGAAGCCACTCGCCACCAGGTGGCACTGCAGAGTAGCAACTTCTGCCCCGTTCAACCGATTGTCATGAAAATCAGTATAATGATGTATTTTTTTGTTGGCGTAGCAACGCGCGTCGGGTACAGCTAGTTAAAAATAATTCCAACAAAAAAGTTTGAAATTAGTAAGACTTATATTCACCGAGGTATGAAACGCAGCGTTTTGTGACTTACGCCACTTTTCACTTGCCGTCAATAGCCCCATTTTTGGGGGAAAATATAGCGGTTAACAAGTGTTTAAAATTATACGTGTACATAGAGCGTAATTTCTCAAATTGTTCGAGGCTTTGTAGTGCGTTTTTGCGAATCATGGCATAACATTTTCAGCTATTTTTGAATAGCAATGAAAAATATAAAAACCTTGTTTTTCTTATTTTGACGACCTGTCATTCTTCTGAAAGGGCAATAAGTTCCATTCTCATTTTCTGTATAGTCAATTACAACTTTGAAATGGGATATCTCCTTGAGTTTTGATCGTACAAATGTCAAGTTTTTTGTGTCAGTAATAGTTTTCAATGGAGATTGTTTCTCTAAATATTAGTTAGGGGACGTGAGGCCCGTATAAAAAGTTAAATTTTGTATTTTTTGACTTATTTTTATTTTTGTTTCAAACTTTCAAAATCCTAACTCTACGTCTGATTTTGAATATTTTTGTAATTGGAAGTATACATCTAGGATTAACGGTTGCGAAAATAAAGGTCTTGCAGGTTAAAACGGAACACCCCTGTATAAGCAAATGCTTAGAATAAACAAAACAAGCTATACTGCTACTAGTTAAACGCGTCGCCTAATTCTACAGGGTGTCCCAAAAGGTCGTTTACAAACTTAACATGCTGGTCTGTCATATCATGATGAACAAGATTTACATAGGAACATGTGTTCGCAAACGCAATGCTGGCGCACTCCATGCACACAAAGTCAGACACTAACGGATGCACAACATGTCACATATCTATTATACAAAGACGGTTTTATACAACATTTTAGTCTTTTAGGAAAGCTTAAAGCAGTTGCTAAAATTTGAGTCCTGCCAGCTCTCATAATCACGTTGCAACGACAACGCAGCGATCAGAGAAATCTTGTCAGAATGGATCGTTATGACGACGGTCGGTACTTCGTTCGTTGCGACGGTGTCTGACAGTTAAAGGCAGCAAATTTCAACAACAGCTATAAGCCTTCCTTGAAAACTAAAATGTTGTGTAAAATCGTCTTTGTATAATAATTATGCGACATGTTTTGCATCCGTTAGTGCCTGACTTGGTGTGCGTAGTGCGCCAGCATTGGGCTTGCGAACGTATGTTACTATGTAAATCTTGTTCATCATGATATGGCAGACCAGCATGTTAAGTTTGTAAACGACCTTTTGGGACACCCTGTAGTTTCAACGATGACTCGCATTTTGTTTCTATACAATCTCAACGTTTCTTGAGGGGGGTAAGCCGGGACCACCACGAAAAAGTAAGCCCTAAATCGGAGAAGAAGTGACGACACGTCCGCCATTTTGGGGCTAAATGGCACTTTCTTCCTACTTCTGCTATGGTGAAGTAGCGTGTTTTGCTTCTTAATTGTGGATAAACATGGAGTTAATAAGAAATCACAATCAAGAAGCGAAACACGCTACTTCATTATGGTAGACATAGGAAGATAGTGACATTTAGCCCCAAGATGGGGGACGTATCGCTACTTATTCTACGGTTCAGGGCTTTAGGGGGGGGGGCACTGGAAGAAATTGTCTAAGACCTTTAAAATTGTTAGGATGATATATGCATGAATACGCAACTTTTCCACGCTATTACAATTTGATTAACCCCTTCAGTGGGAATTATGAAATATTGGACCAAAAATGTTGATATATGGTACACAGTGTAGTATGGTAAAGGGTATCTTATAGACAAAATTTTGATTTTAATAAGTTGGGCCCAAGTTAACAAATTTTTCGCCGTTTCTTGAATCTTCTGTCTATTGTCTGCAAACATTTCGCCAAACTGCAGGAAGTCAATAACTTGGCAACCAATAGTATCATTATACTCCCCACTCGCCGTTTGAAATTCTCAATTTGAAAACAAACGAATTCTGTAAAAAATGTTTCTCTGCCAATGTAGTGCCAATGCTGGGTAAATAACCTGTGATTACCATTTTAACCCCTTCAGTCGGAATTATGAAATATTGGACCAGAAATGTTGATATTTGGTACACAGTGTACTATGGTAAAGGGTATGTTATAGACAAAATTTTGAGTTTGTAGGAAAAAAATTAAAAGAGTTATGGCACGTCCAATATTCCGGACTTATATTTTTGAAATCAATGTTTCATATACAAAAACGATGTAGTACCGAACAAACTTCATTATAAAATGTTCTACAAACAATTATAAAACATAACATAAGCATTTGAAACAATTAATTAAAAATTATATATTTTTAAAAAAATCGCGAAAAAAACCTCGTTTTTCAGATGAAAATCCATGATAGGAAAAATGAGCCACTCTCTACCTCTCAATCCTTATATGTCAGTGTTGTCAATCCCAAAACGAAAAATTATTTCACAGATTATAATAAGTAGAATGCAAAGAGTCAACTACAAAAAAAATCAACTAATTAAATCAATTATTAAATGATTAGCAGCTGTTTGAAGTGTATGTCCGGTATACCGGACACCAGGTCTGAAGGGGTTAAAAAAGATTCGTTTTTTTTTTTTGAGCAATCACGATTGCTTATTTCTTTCATTTGACTGTTTTGATGTCCTATCATTTTATTTTCTCAGCGCCACCCTCCGCACCATCACTGTCGACCGGGTCCTCACGATGCTGCTCCTCTAGCGAAAGCCGTCTCCAGGTTGCATCCATGTCCTACACACACGCGCATACATACACAACTACACGCACACACACATACACACACAAACACATACACAGAACTACCCACACATTCATGCCTGCACACAGATGCCTACAAACACATACACCCCCCCCCCACACACACACATTCATACACACAACTACCCACCAGTGGCGGATACACCCGGCGGGCAACCGGGCATTTGCCCGGTGGGCCGGTCATGTTTCGGGCCAATCAGTTGCCCAGTCTACAAATAGTAAAATGTAAATACCGCTACGTAAATTCTCTAGCTTCAATCTCTCTTTATGCATGGGCTCAAGCCCGCGGATGGAGGGTGCAAGGCCGTCGCAAGAGGGCCGTGGGGGTGCTCCACCAGCCCAGTTTTTCAAAAATGGGGCCGCCAATTTCATTTTAGTAATGCAATAAAAAACAGAAAAACAAGAGCAGTATTTAAAAGTTAAAGTACTTTTGTCCATTTTCCAATTTCATCTATGAAATGCAATTCACATTTACTTTACTTATGAATGGCAATTCACAATTGTTATGAATTGTAGTTCATAACAATTGCAATAAAAGTGACGAAAAGTATTTTTTCAATAAAGCTTTACCAGAAAATGCAATCTTAAAACACAATTTGGAGCATCCAAAATTCTGTATTATAAAGATTATTTAAGTAAAAACCTCCTAAATGTGCGGTTCTAACATTTTTTTTTTTTTTGCGAAAAATAAAATATTCAGTTTATCTCACTCAATATCCCTCGAAGGGTTCAAACTCACGGTTGAAGACCCTTCAATTTAAAAATGATTATATAAAAAACTATGATTCTCAGGGGCTGCTGAAACACCGACTTTTCTACCATTACCCCTCCTATTTTTTTTAAATGAAAAATATCATCCTGAAAATCAGAGTTATGTATATAGAAAAATACACATGCCCCAGAAATATGGTTTAACTAGGAGAAAAAAAAATATAGCGAGAGGGATTGAAAATATTGAAATTAATAGTCATACCAGTAGTTCTAAGTGTTTGAATGTGAAAATCGTGTATGATTGAAAATTGAAACAAAACTTTATCAAGAGGTGAAGAAGGAATGATATTTAAAATAAAATAGAGTGAAAAAAAGACCCAAGATCATTAAGGTTATTTAAGGTCAACAAAGCACCAGATCAGTTCAAGAAAAGTTTTTTTACCTGGGGCCGCAGATAGCTTGCATTTCAAGCAAATAAAAATGCTAGACTGTAAATTGAAACTTTTATTATGGAAAATCTAAATGTAAATGGTTTTGAAGGAGAACACTGTTGGAGGGTGTTTCATATTTTTTATCAATAAAATAAATAAAAGCAGATTGGGACGTAGCCAAAAGGGGGGGGGGAGGGAGAGAGGGATCCAAAAGCTTATATCTTCCTTTTTAGTCACCAAAGCAAACTAAAGTGCGTTTTCAAAACTTACTTTTTAAGGAATTCCCGGGAAAAACTCCCGAACCCCATTCCTTAGTTTAACATCATTAAAGATGGCCTACAACAGCATAATTGGGATTTCAGCTTCGAAAAACTTCGAGGAGAGTATTTCCGCCGCAATCGACCTAGAAACGTCCCTACCCCATCATTAAAGAGCGTCTTAAATCAGTGTCAAAAAAATTTCGGAGGCCCCTTAAACATCTAATTTCTATAATATCATCGAAGATCGTCTAAAATTACCTTTTTTGGACTTCAATCTCAAAAAAAAAAAAAAAAGAGAGAAACCCCGAAATCCCCACTTTTTCCATAACATCATGGCAGAAGAGTTTTTGACCTATTCCCAAAAATTAAATTAAAACCTCAAATTTAAATCTAAACATCACACACCAAGCATAAGCAGTTTTTGTAACTGGCCATAGTCCTTTCCTTAACGATCTACTTCGTTTCTCACTTTCAGATTCTGAATCATGTAAAAGTCCATGTCATGGTGTCATGGACTCACAGGTGCACCAGACCTTTATATATTCCATTGTCCACTAACCACATCTTTCCGCATAAAATATTACCCCTCTAATTTCTCTTTCCGAAGTTTCGATTGTTTATCGGGTGAAAGCCCTCAAACCTCTCATCTTAGTAACACTATGAAAGATCGTTTATAATTCCGTTTTCATATCTACAGCATCGAAAAATTTAAAAGAAAGTCCCCCACCTCCCCCTTCGTCATCATCAGTAAAGCACGTCAAAAATGTCGTTTTTAATACTTCAATTTCGAAAAAATTCCAAGGAGAGCCTCGCCATAACCCCTCCTCTTAAAATCATCGAAGATCGGTAAAAAATTCGTTTCTGGAACTTAACTTTTGAATAACTGTCGATGTACTAGCTTTTATAAAAAAAAAATAAATAAAAAAGCTTACAATTACCTTTTTAAGATTTCAATTTCAAAAAAAATTCTTAGTGGATGTTGCTCGAATCTCTCCTTTCCCTAGCATCACGCAAAATCTTTTAAAACTGCGTTTTTAGAGCTAATATTTTGAAATTTTCCCGGACCCCATCTTCTTAATATAATTGAAGATAATATATAAATGCAAGTTCGGAGTTTCACTTCCAAAAATTTGCCGGAAGAGGACCCTCGAATCTCCGCTCTCCTTAACATCACCAGAGATCACCTAAAATTGCGTTTTATAGGACTACAATTTGAAACATTTTCCGGGGAAGAGATCCCAAGACCTTATATTTTTGACTCAATGTTAAACTTACAATTAGGTTTTTAATGCTAATATTTAATAACTCCTATATGCAAGAAAATCAATCTACTCCCTATCTCTCTCTCTGTATTGATACATGTGTTTGAAAAAATTAAGCGGTCGCATACACCCATCGCCTGCCTAATAACCCCCCTATTCTAACTGAAGTAATGTTAGAAGATATCGTTACGGAAATGATCAATACAGCACCAGGCAACTTAAAAATACTTAAATAGATTATTACAATCACCTTTTTTTTTTTTTTTTTTTTACAAAGGTTTAGTTTATCTTGTATCAATTGTTCACCATTAAAACACAGAAAAGAATCCCATCTGTTAAATTTTGTTTAAAAGAAAGTATGAAATTTTTTTGAATAGTTTCCTCATATTTAAGTATTTAAGTAATATCGTTTCCCAATCCTTTTTGTAAAAATTGGTATCTGTAGAAGCTATGGGGCCGCGATATCCCTTTATGCCAGGGCCGATTTCTTTAGCCAATCCGCCACTGCTACCCACACACTTATGCCAGCACACAGACACAAACACACATGCCTACACACACACATACACATACCCCTACACACAAACACACATACTCCCCACACACAAACACACACGCCTACATACACACACTCGTGATTGCGAAAAACATAATTTGAATTCCAAATGTCAAAATTCAAATTAATTTTTATTTATTTATTTATTTATTTATTTATTTATTTATTTTTTTTTTTTTTTTTTTTGTGTGTGTGTGTTCCACCTTATTGTGCAGAGAGAGAGAGAGAGAGAGCAGAAACATATTAATGAGTGTACTCCCAAAAATGGGTGCCGTCGTCAAAGGGTTAATGTGCATACTTACCCCTTCGGGGAACCTGTCCCTGCTGAACATGGGCCAGGTCTTGTACTCCAAATCATGCTTCAGTGTCTCGTGCACATGTTCTCCCAATCCGTACACGTTTTTGGAGGGCAAGTAGCTGGCCATCTGGAGGAACTGGTCACCGAGGACCAGGCCTCCGATGCTGGTGTCCCACCTGTCAAAATATGTACAGTAAAATCTCAGTACTGCGAATACCAGTTCAACGAAATATCCGTTTCAACGGAATGAATGTTCATTCCCGTTATTATCGGCATTACGCTGCTTGAATTTCATTATAACGAAATTCCCGTTACAAAAAAGGAAATTTGCGGTCTCTTGAAGTACGATACCACGGGATTTCACTGTACGCACATACATATAAAAGGGAAAATTACTTTACAAATGTACAATGAAAAGTTAATCTTGCAGGAAAAAAACAAGAAGTTCGTTTAGATCTAAACGAACCTACTTTTCCCTATAACATCATCAAGAGAAATCATTTCAGATGTAACTTTTACCAGGTAAAGCAATACTTAGAAAGTCATATAATGTCATTTGTGTGAGAAGAAAATTATTTTTTAGCGTAGTAAAGCGTAAATATTCCTTTGCTGAAAACGGTTGGGAGTACTTTTTCAGCATACACCATGTTCCCCCCCCCCCCCCTTGTAGGAACGTTTTAAATTCAGCACCTTTTAGCATTAGGCAGGAGTACAAACGGTTTTTTCAAGGTCCTCAGAGGGATCCCCCGATATGGTATGCAGTCTTTTAAGGACCGTCATTAAGGCACGGATGTCAATGGCGCAGAGAATTTTGGCTCTCAGTTACCTACCAGACGGGAGGGGGGGGCACCTGAGTTCTCACGAGGCAAAGTGGTATTAAAATTCAACTATGCCAAAAGTAAGCAAAGCCAAACGACAATTCAAGTTATTTTTACATGTTGCCTAATCATACGACTGGGTGTTAACGATTTTCTGCATCTCGAATGTCCACCGACTTGCCACTTGGACCGCTGGTACAAAACCCGCGACCAAAGGCGTATGAGACCGAGAGCAGCGCCTAACCACCACGCAACCCAGGCGACAACGGGGTGGAGGGGAAGCCAGCAACAGTTCAGAGGAACGAATTACAGAACTCGCTTACAGCAAAATATTCTTACAATTTTAAATTTCGTAACTAAAGAGGCAAAAGAAAGAATTTTAGTCACTTCTCAGAAAAAAATAAGACAAAATAAAGGGGAGGAAAAAATACGAAAAAATACTTCACTTTTAATTTGTTGCAAACAACAAAATAGATTAAATATTACATTAAAAATATAAGACGAGAGTGGGGATTTTGCATCTCAATTAATCACTGATATCCTCACTAAAAAAATTTGCATGAAACAAAATTCTTTCAATAATCTTCACTTTGGTTTTGCCAATGAGTCTTTAACTTTTTCCAATGTTAGTTCGACGGAGAAATGCCTTTCAATATTTGTTATAACTTTTTTACTTCTATAAGGTTCATTCAAATGAAACCAGGTCAATGCGTCTAACTTCACTTAGACGTTAGACGATGTCACGTAACCGCATGTATGGAGACACCAAATATATGTAGAGAGCATACGCAACGTTTCATGTTGCACAATGACAGTGTGGTTTAACGCCGAAGGGAAGGTGGTTACACAAGTTATCGTCCACTACGATACAGGTCCTTTTTTGACCACAAGAGCCCACTCAGGGGGAGGGGGCTTATTGCTTGTCGAGTTCCTGAATTGGGGAACCACCATCGATGCCCAGCGTTATCAAGCCACTTTACAGAGCCTTAGACGAGTCATGAACTCGAAACGGCCAGGCATGTTGTCCAAAGGCGCCCACATATGGCCAATGTGGTGAAGACAACATTGCAGTAGTATCGGTGGGAAACGCTGGAGCTGGAACATCCACCGTACACCCTTTCACCGTGCAGATCATTCACTGTGCGACTTTCATGTTTTTGGACCTCTAAAACAAGCTATTCGCAGATGATACACCGGATATCGCGGATATCACAATGGATGACGAAGTGTGTCCGATCCGATAGCAACCTACTAGCTTCTTCAAAGTTGGAATCGACCGCCTAGTGTAGTAATGGGATAAATGTGCCAACAGTTTTGGCGACTATTTTTGAGTTAATAAAATTGTACCCGTTACTTTAGGCTAGTGACCACGTTTCATTTGAATACCCCTTATATACCTTTAAAAAAGCTTAACAAGAAATAAGTACAGAAAATCCGCAAATTTTTACATTTTTGGTGCTACGATGTAATGTCAGTGCTATTGTTTTTCTTTTCGCCAGTAGATGATAATGTTCCAAAAAGAATCCCCTTCCCTGCTCTAATTAAACAACTAGTTTCCAGAAAGTTCGTTCGAAGCATATCCACCTTTTATATCAAGATTTCTATGTGTTCTATATTTCCGCGGAGACTCTGGTGATAAGATTTTTAATGAAAAATTGTTCAAGTGAAAAAATGAAACATCCCCAGGAAATGTATCCTAGCCAAGATTTTTCGAACAAAAAGAGATTGGCTTAATTTGAATTTTTTCTTCAAACGTTAGCAAGAGAGGACAGAGAGACACAGTCGTGATACTCCTCGTCTGATAACTCTACTTGCAAGTTAATTTTATTGGATATAAAATTTAAAAAATAATGAAATAAAATGATGTTATTTTAAAAACTTATTGTTGCATATTTCAATCACTAGCTTATATAAATGAGCAAATGAGAATAATAAAAATTGATTGAAAAAAAATGTACGTTGAAAGGAGTTGCGCATATTTTGTGAATCTTAGTATCACATTGCGTATGCTTTCACTTTATGCTCCTAGAAGTAAAAAGTTGACTTAAAACTAAAAAGTAATGAGTTCTGTGTGTTTCCAACTAATTCAGGGGTGCCAACCTAGGGGGGAGGGATCATGGCGTAGACTGCGCTATTGAAATTTTAGGGAGGGTGTTTTGAGGGGTATTTTTCACTATTTTGGGAGGATCATCGTGATATTTAGGGGGAATGCGCCCTTGTTCTTAGGAGGGGTGGGCACCCCTGAACTAAATTCTTCAGTAACTTATCCTTAGAGGTGTGGTGCAGTTTACATTTTCCTTAATCTTAAGATACAGAAAAGAAATAGAGTAAAACCTGTAAAATTGACCACCTTCGTAAGTTGACCACCTGTCTATGTTGACCACTTTTGTCGGGAACGGAATTTGTCCTATCTTGTATAATGAAGGAAAACCTCTGTAACTTGACCACCTTTCTATCTTGACCACCTGCCTATCTTGACCACTAATGTACCCCAAATTTGGTTTGGAGTATTGTAAGAAACCCTTTGTAAGTTGACCACTTGGTTTATTTTTTAAAACTTAATTTAGCAAGTTATTTTATTTTGTTATTATTTTTTTATAGCTTTCCAAGAATATTATTATGCCAGACCAGCATTTTACCAACTAAATAAAACAGCAGCATAACTAAACTTCCTTGTAAGTTTAACCATATTGGAAAACTACTAAGAAACCTTTTATTCTCCAAATTTGTTTTTCTTTTGTTGTTCTATTTGAGATTACCTTTTGTACTCTCTGTTGAATGAAAACATGTGTCAGTAGAAAAGTACAAAGTATTTTTTTCAGTTGCAATATTTTGTGGCAACACTGGAATTGTGCTAGAGTAAAAGTTACTTGCATTGCAGTATTTCTGGTGCAAGGGATTAAGAAATAGAACATTTTCATTTTCAACTGCCTTTTAAAACTATGAGAGTCCAGCTTGTTGCTCTTTGTGTTATAGTTTTACATAAAATGGCTTCAAAAAGAAAGTTAGTTGAACTTGAGATTGATAAAAAGTATGAAATATTAAAATTAATTGAAAAAGGAGAAATCCAGAGAAAATTAGCTGACACGTATGAAATTTCCAAAACTAGTGTCTAATAAGTGCGCCAAACTTCAATAACGAGTTATTTTGTTGAAAAGTGGAACATCATGGTTATAAATGTATTAAATGTATGTGAAAAAAAATAGGCGAAAACTTTGTAATTTTTGATTAGCTATGAATTTTTAGGAACTATTAATATTAAATAACTTTTTATAAACAATGATTTTTTTTAAAATCAATTTACTGAAATTTTAAATTTACATGACACATTATACGTCATTCTGAGAAAATAACCTCTAAAAATATTTGAATAATATTTAAAATTATTGTTTCAAAGTAATGTTAAACGATGAAAGTGAGTTGATTGGAAAGAGTTAGTGTCAATTAGTCAAAAAAGGAATACATGGTGCAAGAAATGACAAAAAAAAAAAAAAAAATCATTACCCCCTTTATAAGTTGACCACCTATCTAAGTTGACCACCAAAGTACTGCACCGCAAGTGGTCAACTTACACAGGTTTCACTGTAGTAGGTGCAATACATATATTTATGTATACGAAGCATGAAAGTGCAGAACTACAAATTTTAAATTAGATAAATCATTATTTTAATTTCAGTAGTCGAACCAATCTGTCACTTTTTGAAAATATGAGGCAGTGAGAATCAAAAGGATGTAAGTGCCAAAACTAAAAAGTTGGAGGTAACCAATACAAATGGTAGGAGAAGTTCTCCTCTGTCTTGATGCAAGAAAGATTACTAGTAGACCCTGGTAGGGTGCTGCTATACTTCATGATTTAGAAAAACTTTTCAATGAAAGTCTACCTAGGAGCCAATCTTTAAACGCGTTTTACTTAAAACTTGAAAATGTCCGCTTACATCCCTTTGCTTCTTACTGCCTCATATGTTAAATTAAGAAACATGTAGCTATTACTTACAATTTCTCCCCATTAGAGCGCCGTGATACGCTGAATTCGAAGGTTTCGTTAGAGTGGTCGATTTCGTAATTGGTGTAGGGAACTTCTTGGCTTTGCTTCAGGAGGGGGAAGTGATGCTGCGCTGGCACTTCGTATCTCTTGGATAAATTGTCTGTCAGCTGAAAAGGCATCAAATGGTAAGACGAGAGAGTCATGAAGAGAAACGCAAAACATTTTTTGAAGATATTCGTTTAATTAAGCTTATTGGATACTTGCTGCTAATTGTGTTATGAGTTCTTCACACATCGTTTTAAATTTAATACATATCTGACCTTATCCCTGCTGGCGATTAAATGTGCAATTGTCACATTCATTAAATTATCACTACTCTCATTTTAAGCAATAATTTCACATATATTCGTTAATACAGGAGACCCACTAAAGTCCCTTCCCAACCTCTTAACTTAGGAACGGCTGTTGCTACATTCATAAAAGTGGTGTTTTGGTATAATAAAGCGGCTATGCGATATTGAATAAAAGGGATTTTCGTAGACACTTTATATAAAGACAAAACAAAATTGTGCAAATTTTTAATTTTGGTACCATTTAAAAGGCTTGGTTTTTCTGCATTAAAATGTAATTTGTTAAAAACTTCTATATTATTTAGATAGGTATTAATAATTGTTACCGGCTGCTGTTAGCCTACTGCCACGAGGTTAAAGGCTTGCTTAGATTTTAGATAGAAGTTAATCATGAATATAAATTCTTTTATGCAAGCAATCTAATTTCTCAGAGTATTTACACTGGCTGGCATTTTATATTTTTTTCTCAAAAATTAAACCAAGTAAGTCATGCTCAGTTATTAATGTAAAGAAATAGCGCATGGGAAGTAAAATTAAATACAAAAAAGTGCCAAAATATTAATAATTAAAATTTAAAAAATTACAATGTTTTCCATCATTTTCTTCGGAGTATTTATACAAATCAGTTTGTAAAATACTTTTAAAGAAACTATGAATTGTTTGAGTAAAACTAAATGCTCAAATATAGACAATTTTCTTGACACATCATCAACTCGATCCATTTCTTGGAATTACCTCAAGTACCAAGAAAAATATTTCTGTCTTTATCTTTACTAATAATAAAGCTTAAAGTCTCTCTGGATGTCTGGATGATGTGTGTGACACGCATAGAGCCTGGACCGTTCGGCCGATTTTCATGAAATTTGGCATAAAGTTAGTTTGTAGCATGGGGGCGTGCACCTCGAAGCGATTTCTCAAAAATTCGATTTTGTTCTTTTTCTATTTCAATTTTAAGAACATTTTCCGGAGCAAAATTATCATAAGATGGACGAGTAAATTACGAAATTATCATGACGTGGAATGGGAGAGTGAATGAACATAGCCAATCGGCAAGAAATTCGTCATCCATTATTTGTAAATATACAGGCGAACCGAATGACATTTTAATTTTCAACTACGGGAAAAGCCGTGCGAGTACCACTAGTCTAGATTAAAAATGGTGGATCACATTCTCGCTGGAACAATGATCCACTTTAGATATCAAGAAAAAAAAAATTTAAAGACATAAATTACTAATATAAAAAATTGCTGTTTTTACCTTGAATCGTACAATATCTTTTGTGATGTACGTTACTTCAAAGAGAGCTTCACTGAAACTCTCCCCGTACGGGTTCATCTTTGACTCTCTCTCTAAAAGAAGTTTCATTCCTTTGTCGTGGTGTGTCGCTGATCGGATTTTGTAACCGAAGGATTTCTTGTCCATATAACATTTCGGACCATTCGCCACATCTTCAAACAAGCATCCATGCTCCAGGCACGAGCTCTTAGCTGAAAAAGAAACTTTGTTCATTTTTCAGCAACATTTTTAGCCATTTTCCTACCATCATTCCTAAATACGAGGGTTGATCCAAAACTAAGGTTCCCATCGATTTTACAAATATACAGCACTGTCTATTCTCATTGAAATTTACATCGTTGGAAAGAAAAAGAGCTTCTTTGTTTTCTGTACTAATAATAAAGCTGAAAGTCTCTCTGTCCGGATTATATCTGTAAGATGTCTGGATGTCTAGATCTCTGTGACGCGCATAACGTATAGACCGTTCGGTCGATTTTCATGAAATTTGGCACAAAGTTAGTATGTAGCATGGAGGTGTGCACCTCGAAGTGATTTTTTGAAAATTCGATGTGATTCTTTTTCTATTCCAATTTTAAGAAAATATCATAAGATGGACGAGTAAATTACGAAATCATCATAACGTGGAACCGTAACATGGGCACAAATCAATTGGAGAGATACGAAATTATCATAACGTGGAACCGTAACATGGGCACAAACCAATTGGAGAGATACGAAATTATTATAACGTGGAACCGTAACATGGGCACAAGCCAATTGGCGAGAAAATTATTTGTAATACATTATTTGTAAATATACAGGCGAACCAAAAGACCATTTAATTTTTTCTATTACGGGCAAAGCGGTGAGGGTACCACTAGTTATACATAATCGCCATCTTTTCCAGTGCATTATTGTCGACGGTGATATAACTTCTGTATCGAGTATCACAGAACTCCACCGCCAACCAGCTGAGGAAGCGTCACTGCAATCAAGAAAGGAGTGGTTTATCGATTCTCATGTCCCACTCTCCTTGCAGTCCGGAGCTCGCGTCTAGTGATTACCACTTTTTGCCTACTCGTTAGTTGAAGGAACACTTTGATAGCCAACTTTTCCGGAGCAACGACGAAGTCAAACGAGCTGATGTGTGCATCACATGACTTCCTTTTACGCCAATTTAATGTCATTTCCCTATTATTGGCAATTTTAATATGATTCAATTGTTTGCTCTCTAAATATCACCAACAGTGGCCAAATTGAAACCAAATTTAAAAAAAAAAAGAAAAGAAAAAAATATCCCCAAATTTGTCTTGAAGTTGGCGACAAAACTTGGCAACCATAAGTCTGGCGATATATCGCCAAGTGTCCGACAAATTATAACACAACTTGAGTTTACATCGAAATTAACAATGATTTCCCCCAAAAAAGGGCAAAAGACCCCCCCCCTCCTTAAGAACATACGAATGCAACCAAAATGGAAGGTGCACAACTAGACCCCACTAGGAGTCTGCGTACCAAATTTTAACTTTCTAGGACGTACCTTTTTTGAGTTATGCGAGATGCATACACACATACACACATACGCACGTACATACGGACGTCACGAGAAAATTCGTCGTAATTAACTCGGGGGTCTGTACGTTTCTAGGCATATATCCACGTGTGATCGGGTCGAAAAAAAAAATTCAACGTTCATTCGGCGTGAGAAAAATGGAAATTAAGGCCGATTTTTGAGTGAACATTTTTCGCGAATACAATATTTCCTTTTTTGTAAAAGAAAGTAAAAAGGGGTGAAACGCCTGCTCAACGGGTTGGCGGTGGACTTCTGTGACACTCGATACAGCAGTTAGGGCGCCGTCGACAATAATGCAGAGAAGAAGATGCTGATTATGTATAAAAATAGAGAAACCTTTTTTTCTTTCCAATGATGTAAATTTCAATGAGAATAGACAGTGCTGTATATTTGTAAAATTGATGGGAACCTTACTTTTGGATCAACCCTCGCAGAATCTCTATATCTTACCTTCTGATTTTGATTGAAGTTAATGAATCTTTCATTGTAATTTTGATTGTAGCATTGAATTTTTCCCTATGAATCCGATCGTAGTCGCTGAATTTTCCGCATCGTTCCGACCGTGGTCACGGAATTTTTCCGAATGATTCCGATCGGAATCCCAGAATGATTCCGAGTGAAAGCATTGAATTTTAGTGCGTAACTCCAATAATAATCATTGAATCTTTTCAAGTGATTCCGATTGAAATCGCAGAATATTTCCATTTAGTTTTTAATAGATTGATTGATTCTTGAGATTTCAATCAAAGTCAGTTTTCCCATGTAATTCTGATTGAAACCACTAAAACCTCCCTAGTATTTGGGTATAGATTGATCGATCGCTAGATGCATGTAAACAACTATAAATATACGTATGAGGTGAAATTAATATGTTATCTATAAAAGTGAATGATAAGGTGCAATATTTCACACTTCTTACTTTCAAATCCGGGGCATTCTATTCTGTCCTTTTCTGTCAGCTCAACCTTCGTCTTAGCCTTGGGTAACAAGACAACCAGGAGAATGATAGTGATCATCAGAACCAAAGCAGTGCCTATGATAGCTCCGAGGCAAGTAATTCTCTTCCTTTTGCTTGCTCTCTGAAATAATATTGCACAGACAATCATCAAAAGAGCGAATTGAATTTTAATAATCAATAACTAACCTGTTTCGGGCTATCTACTATGAGGATATCCTTTTTCAAATTTTCAATTTTGTTTTTTGACAACATGCATAAAATGTTTTCAGGAACACCATCTTAAGTGCCATTCCACCGTCACGTGTGGGACAAAAATACGCTTTTAATTTCATTAACATTTCGTCACATCTCTTAATTTAATGAAACAGGGGTGAGCAATTTTTCTTTATCTTTACGTTTGATACAAAGATGCTCCTGACACAATTATATTTTTATTAAATAATTTTGTTATTTAAAGTAAAATTTATTTACATGTGTCACGTGCGGGACATCCAAAGTCATCCTCTGGTAAATTGCTTATGAATAAGCTAATATTTTTGCTCTATTAATATAGCAATGACAAAACAAATTAAAGATTTTGAAAGCTATAGGGTTCCAACGTAAAGGAAACATATCTCATTAGTTTAGAATTAATTATTTAAAAAATTAAAAAAAAAATATGTATGTGCCCATTTCATTGAATATTGTCATTTTGTCCCGCACGTGACGGTTCCTATATTTCATGAAAAAGAAATAATTTTTGAGGAAAGTTTATGCTAAAGAAGTAACACATGCGTTTGTGATTTCTTTAGCAAAAGAATTTTGTTCATCATCCTTTTAAATTATTTTTTTATGAAATGTATGAAGGTTCACGTGTGGGACAAAATGACCGTTTTCCATGGAATGACCCTTAACATGTTTATAGTGATCAAGATTTTACAGAAAATAAGGATTATAAACCAAAATGGTAACTCCGTAGTGCCACTCCACGAAAAAGTCAACCGTTTGTCCCGCACGTGAAGCGGTTCATATATTTCATTAAAAAGAAATAAATTTAAAGGTTAATGACTTTTTTTTTTCGCTTAAGAAATCACACATAGTTTATAATTTGTTAATCAGAAAAAAAATTGTTCATTAATATTTTAAAGTACTAGAAAGTCGCCCGTCATGAACTCCAGTAAGTAGCGTTCATTGTTGACCACTTTTTCGTTTCTTCATTCCCCTGAAATGACACAGTCTTACCAGTAAAACAGTTAAATTACCGGATCGTGTTCAGCCTTGTCACGATAAAGCCTTTCCCTGCATGTTAAACATTACCAAAACATATTATCAAATGATCATGACGTGGCGCGAGTTTCATTGTTGAAACACGCGGGTTACTCGATCTACGCGGGCTATTATTTATATAAGGATTATTTTTAAGGAAATATATAAGGCATTAAGTGCAGGATAAAGTGACCGTTTTCCGCTGAATAACCCTGTATCTTATTGCAAGCAAATTCTGAATTAACGAGCTGATGTGTGCATCACATGACTTCCTTTTACTCCAATTTAATGTCATTTCCCCATTATTCGCTATTTTAATGTGATTCAATATTTATTCTCTAAATATCACCAACAATGGCCAAATTGAAACCAAAAAAAAAAAAACTCCGCCAAATTTGTCGCCAAGTTGGCGACAAAACTTGGCGACCAAAAGACTGGCGATATATCGCCAAGTGTCCGACAAATTATAACGCCACTTGAGTTTACATCGAAATTAACAATGATTTCCCCCCAAAAAGGTGCAAAAGACCCCCTTAGGAACATCCGAAAGCAACCAAAAGGGGAGGTGCACAACTAGACCCCACTACGAGTCTATGTACCAAATTTCAACTTTCTAGGACATACCATTTTTGAGTTATGCGAGATACATACGCACATACGCACATACGCACATACATACAGACGTCACGAGAAAAGTCGTTGTAATTACCTCGGTGATGGTCAAAATGGATATTTCGCGTGTCTATACATTCTTAGGCACTTTTCCGCATGTGGTCGAATCGAAAACTCAACATTCATTTGGGGGTGAGCAAAATGGAAATTAAGGGCGATTTTTGAGTGAAAATTTTTTCGCGAATACAATACTTCCTTTTTTGTAAAAGGAAGTAAAAAGAGAAAAAAAAAAAAGCTGTTTTATTTGCGTAATTTTTTCAGGCAAAGGTAAGTACTGTGAGCTTTAGGTTATTTTTAAGCTTAGGTAGGAATTTTTTCAAAAATGACGTAATCTTTGGCGAGCTAAATAGTCCGACTTTAAGCCAAGCACTTGATAAAACCATCTTTCCTATTTTTTAGCTTTACAATGGTTTTTGAATTTTCATTCTACTTATTTTAGGAGAGAAGTTGCAGTTATTTGTAAGAACATACTTTTCATTTTTTTCCCTCACAGTTTGAGTTTATTTACAGCCCCATATTCTAAATAGTTTTCATAATAGGAATCTAAAAATTGGCATGATTGCTTATTTTGTCATATGTGTCCTTCATGCTAAATTTCATTAAAATCGGAAATGTCGAGAAAGTGATTAGTCCGAAATGGAATTGCTCATAGGAAACTAGTTTTGCGCGAAGGGGCAAGGTTGCAAGGGATGGTTTACCCCTGTAAATAGTATTTTCAGGAAAATCCTGAAACACATCATTTTTAGTTTGATTAGTTTTTTTTTTTTTTTTTTTTCAAATTTTCAATCAACGTTTGAATTTTTAAAAGTGAAATTTATAATAAAAGAATCCTTAATTGTATCCTCTAATATTCAAATTATCCAATATTTAGGGGTAAATTTCACCCCGTTAAAGTGATTATGGCCAATAAAAAATAATATGTGTTCAATACTTTCTAGTGTTCTATCGATATGCAAAGTTTTATTCCAATCGGCGTGTTGCACTTGGGAAGGGTTACTTGTGTTGAAATCTGTTTATTTCATCGGCAGTCCTTAACCTTCAAGTCCATTGCAAGACTCATATGCCGCGTAAATTCAAATTTATTTTGCAAATTTTAGAATAAAAATCATTTCAAAGGATTTTTTTTTTTTTTTTGAGGATCAGGTTTTCAATATAAGGTATGATTTAAAACATGCACTCCATTGGAAAAAATACCCCCCCCCCCCTCCCACCAGCCCGCAGGCTTCAATATTGGTCTTAGATCTTACGGTCCTCAAAGGGTTAAAGGAAGAAACGCTACCCTCTCCCACTTTCCGCAAGCTTCAATATTTGGTCTCATATGTTATGGTTCACAAAGGGCTACAGGGTAGAACACTACAACAAGCCTCAATATTTGATCTCAGAGCTTATGATCCTCAAAGGGTTAAAGAGTAAAACACTACAACAAGCTTCAATATTTGATCTCAGAGCTTATGGTCCTCAAAGAAATGAAGGTGAAACACTACCGCACCCTCCCCCCTTCCGCAAATTTCAATATTAGATCTCAGAGTTTATGGTTATTTAAGGGTTAAAGGTTAAAACACTACAACTAGCTTCAGTTCTTGATCTCAGAGCTTATGGTGCTCTAAGAGTTAAAGGTGAAACACAGTTCTCTTTCCCTCTTCCGCAAGCTTCAATATTAGATCTCAAAGCTTATGGTTCTCAAAGGGTTAAAGGGTAAAAAACTACAACAAGCTTCAATTTTTGATCTTAGATTTTATGGTCCTCAAAGGGTTAAAGGAAGAAACACTACCCTCCTTTCTACAATCCACAATATTCGATCTCAGAACTTACGGTTTTCAAAGGGTTAAAGGGTAAAACACTACAGCAAGCTTCAATATTTGATCTCACAGCTTATGTTCCTCAAAGAAATAAAGGTGAAACGCTACCGCCCCCCTCCCCCTTTCCGCAAGCTTCAAAATTAGATCCCAGAGCTTATGGTCCTGAAAGGGTTAAAGGATGAAACACCCCTCCCTCTCCACCTACACACTTATAACTCCAAAAAGGTATAATCCGATAAAAAGCAAACAAATAGTTTCACACTTACTGCATGGTTCCCAACCATAGTAGACACATTCAATTAACACTCCGTTTCTCTACTCCAAAAATTGGTTTAATGGAATAAAACACTCGAATGTTTAGATTACCGATTCTCGATCTGCATTGTCGCAACTTTTGCTGTAGTTATCGAATTTAATCTGATAAACATCTGATAAATAAAACAACAGGTGTCTCGATTATATCATTTGATTTCTATCTCCTGGACATGATACAAGAAAGGCAAAACGTTTAACGGGGGATTAAGTGTCAAACTTCCTCGTTGGTATGTTATTATCTAATTATAGTTTTGTATTTACATACAGTGGAACCTCGTTAATTCGAGCACGCTTAAAACGAACTGCTGCTAAGACCAAACTACAATTACGATCCTCGTTTTATCGTTTTAATAAATAACGATATTCGCCCGTTGACGAACTACGGTCAGGAAAAATTAATATTTACGGTCCCTTTGAGTTTTAATGAATTTCAACGGCCAAAAACTTTGCATAAACTCAAAGGACAAAAATTAAAAATTCTCTCTTAAATGTGGTCAATGTAATTAATGTCTGAGAGGAAGACAGTTTAACCAATAAATCGATAGAAATTTTCTGCGGTGATCATTTTAAACGAGTTTTATTATTTAAGAAGCCTTGATTCATAAGAGAGCAATCGAGACACTTAACCACCACCACATGTAAGCAACAACAACAAGTTTAATGAAATTTTTTTTAAAGTTTAAAGTAGGAACAGAAAAAAAAACTGGTTTTTAAGTTAGATAATATGTAGGATAGTTTTCGCTTTAAAGGACATTATTCCATTGTTAACATCAGTAAATATAAAAAAGTACTTCTCTCTCGAGCAAAAACGCAGCAACCTCAAATGTTAAGGATCGTATTAAAAACCAAAGTCCCCCCCCCCCCCCATAACAAAAAAAAGTCTGATCCCTTAAAAAAGAAGAAGAAATACATCTAGCATCCAGCTCCTAGCATTTATATGAACTTGGACATCTTGAATTCAAATTTTCATTTTCGCAATCACGAGTTGCAATAGAACCCTACTCGTTGGATTTCTGCGAATTATCTTCTATCGCAACTCCAATTGCGGAAAACGTAATTTGAGTTTAAGATGTGAAAATTCAGATGAATGGCAGGGGTTGAAGGTTAGATGTTGTGTGCTGGATGCTGGATGATGTTTTTGTCTTGAGAGAATTGTGTAAAGTCAAGAAGGTCGGGTATAAATAAAGCCGATTCTGGTGGACATCGAAGACACCGCCCGGGAGGAGAAACATGCCCGTGGTGCCCCCCCCCCCCCCCCCCCCGCCCCCATAGAAAAATAAAATCAAAGAAACCATCAGCAGTAATCAAATATAAACAAAAAGCCGTCACGATTGCTCAAAATAAAAAGGCTTTTAAAATTTTAATTGCGATTCTGCGATACCGTGTCTGTCCTCCCCCCCCCCCTCTCATCAACTCCCCACACAAACACACATGCATACATTCACTAGCGCAGCCAGAAATACCTTCTGGAGGGCGTTTTTTGATCAAAAATACCTTTCTGAAGGGGTTTTTTGATCAAAAAAATTTTTGAAGGTGGTTTTTTGATCAAAACAGCCTTTTCAATATACATAAACTACTGTGTTATAATTTGCATTTATGTTAAAACCAGACCCTGAGGGAGGTGTTTCCCCCCCCCCCCCCCTTCTCTGCGCCACTGCACACATTCCCTTATAAGCAAACCCCAAGGGAAAAATAATTTTTTTCATAATTTGGATCCGACTCTTCAAGTTTTTTATCAAATCAAGAAAATGTGTCCACCAATGTATGCTTTTGCTTATCCAGTTAATTTTAGCTTGATTAGTTTAAGTTTAAATTATTATTTTGAAAAATTTAAACATGACTTATTTAAAATTATCTCACTGACTGATTATTCCTACTGATGGATAAAATTTGAAGTTCAAAAAATGAAAGGCTGATGAGGATATATTTACTGTATACCTGTCTTGTGATGAGGATAAAAAACTTTTATTTTTATTTGGACAGTTTTCTACTTCTGTGTAGACGACATTTCTAATATAGTTAAAAAAGAAAATTTTTTTAAAGTTGGTGCTGCCATCTATTGCTTATATGCTGACTTATCACTGTTTTATTACATAGACTGAAAAAGCTGCAAAAATCTTCACTGCGAAAAATACTACTTTAGCAACGCAATATTTTCAGCAAAATTTCTTCATTGATATATCATCGCCTCAGAGCAACAGTAGGATATCTTTGTGTTTTTTCTGGGATTAGATGTTTTTTTACTGTTACTCTGAGGCGACGATGTATTGTAGTTTGATGGATCCCCATTGATAAATAATTAATGTATCATTTATCGTCTTTTCTTTAAGGTATATGACTAAAAGAAGGGTAGACGGCACAAAATCCAGTGCATAAAGGTAACTACGCGGACCCCCCGGACGGTGGAACCTAAGGCTTACAGCTAAGTGGTGGGGTGCGTGCGGAGAAAAGTGCATAAAGGTAAGACTTTTTTTATATTATAATGACTCTTAAAATTAGTGAGAAATAAGGGGTTAGGGATGTAATAAAAACAGTGTATAGTAAGAAATTCAGTTCCCTACCCAAGTATTAGGTTTCGCATGGTGATTTTTTAAAACATTTGATAGTACAATTTCTGGCTACCATTTTCAATTCTTTCGATTTAGAACAGGGCTGTCCAACTGGCGGCACGCCAACACATATTGTGCGGTTCGCATCGATGTTGACATTCCTGCGTTGTAAAGACAGGCGAATCGGAATTAGTTTTACCAATAAAATGTAAGCAATTTGTTTTATAATCCTTCTGTGTTATTGTTTTATAATTAATAATTGATTACTATTAATTGTTATTGTATAAGAGGTAAGAGGTTTTTGTTCAACTTTTTCAAACCGCGATCCGCAGGGTGATCAGTGACCGGAATTATGGCCCGTAGGCTCTTTGCAGTTGCATAGCCCTGATTTAGAACATGTTTATAACACATGTTTTGAGAAATCGTCGTACGTGGGGAGAATCATAGGAGGGGGGAAGGAAACTTCTTACCCTTGGAAATACCCAGTCCCGACATTTCGGATTTTTCGATTTTTCTGGGGGTGGGTGTGGATTAAAGAGTATACTGAATGTAAATCACACCAAAAAACTGCAAAACAAAGCCCACTTACATTTATCTACATTTATTTTCCAAAGGCATGGGGTGGGGGAGGCTATCGACTCTCTTGGTTTCCCTAAATGACAGATCTGCCCCCTCCCTGTTCTCCTACTTTTAAAAATTTGAACGTTTTTTATTTATGTAACGCAAAAACTAGTTTAATTGGTATATCAATAGTAATTAAAAATTTTCGCATGAGAAACATTGGTTAGTACGGTAATTATTTGCTTAAAAACTTAGTTTACTAATATTCTCCCCGTCCCCTGTTGTGTGGTTATGTACATTTAAATTCATACCAATCAAGTCATGGTGCAAAAGACGTGAGCTATGGTGGTGCCATCTCTTGACAGTTTAGTCAATTGTTGTCCGATTTAGACGTCCCATCTAAAAGTGACTCTAGATAAAGAGCAGGTGCCCTTATTTGGGATATCCAGACCTAAATTTCTAGCAGAAAAGGGGAGGCTTGTATGTTTTCATCCAAAAAAAAAAAAAAAAAAATTGAATTCAGACGAGAGGAAAAAAACGCAGTTTCTATTTGCTCACATAGAGTTTAAGTTCTTTCACGCGGTGCTTTCATAAACCTTTCAGTTCACCAGAACCACCGTTTAATTTACGTAGGAGCGTACAGGAGCCCAGCTCCTTCACTTATTTTCACATTTAGGCGAATTTTACGTATTTCACGGGTATTCATACTATTTATGTATGAAAAGGAGATCTGATAACTATTGGGCTCCTGCACTTCCATTGTCAGAAATTAAGCCCTGACCGAAACACTAGATTTCATCTTATAGCAGACGACAACGTAGCTAGCGGGTGGCTACTGAATGAAAAATGATTAAAATAGCAACATTTGTTCGACAAGTGTTACTTAAAGAGGTTTTAAGCAAAATGAATATAATTTACAAGAAATAGCAGCAATTACGGTTAGTAATGACGAGAGAAAATTATTGACAAATGCGAATCCGGATGAATCAATCTGGAGAGGAGTCAATTTTATCTTCGTTTTGATCTTACTCTATTAAAAACCCGATCTCAGGGAAAAGCCCAAGCGCTCCCCCACCCCCTGATCCAAGCCCTAGCAGCCCCGCTATGCTTCAGTTTTAAAATTAATGAACTGATGGGCTACGGAGCGCAATATTGATGAGTTCCTCTGCTTACTGCCTTATTTTTACTTCCTTTTACAAAAAAGGAAGTATTGTATTCGCGAAAAAATTTTCACCCAAAAATCGGCCTTAATTTCCATTTTGCTCACCCACAAATGAATGTTGAGGTTTTTTTTTTTCAACCCGACCACACGTGGATATATGCCTAGGAACCTACAGACACCCGAAATATCTATTTTGACGATTCCTGAGTTAATTACAACGAGTTTTCTCGTGATGTCTGTATGTACGAATGTATGTGCGTCTGTGCGTATGTGTGTATGTATGTATATCGCATAACTCAAGAACGGAATGTCCTAGAAAGTTTAAATTTGGTACGTAGACTCCTAGTGGGGTCTAGTTGTGCATTTTCTTTTTTGGTTGCATTCGTATGCTCCGAAGGGGGTCTTTTTCTCCATTTTGGGGGGAAATCATTGTTAATTTCGATGTAAACTCACGTGGTGTTATAATTTGTCGGACACTTGGCGATATATCGCCAGTCTTTTGGTCGCCAAGTTTTGTCGCCAACTTGGCGACCACTTTGACGTTTTTTTTTTTCTTTAATTTTGAATTTGGTTCCAATTTGGCCACTGTTGGTAATATTTAGAGAGTAAACAATTGAATCACGTTTATATTGCCAATGATGGGGAAATGACATTAAATTGGAGTAAAAGGAAGTCATGTGATGCACACATCAGCTCGTTAAACATTCGCTATAAAGAAAAAAGAAAATTGTAAAAGCTAATCTCTCGTGCAAATTAAGTCCTGGTGTTACCTATAAACACAACTTTGCTGTGTTTATAATTCTGTTTTTTAAAAACAAAACAGCAAGTATTTCATACACTTTTTTGGAGCGAGTTGGGTTTTTTATAATTAGCAAAAAACTCATAACTTTTATTAGGACATATTTTTTAATGAAAACACATACTTACGTGAAGAAATTTGCTATAATTACGACGAATTTTATTTTAAATAAAATAATTGATAATCTTTTTAGCAAAGAAATATTCTGCTTTGTCAAAATTAGGTAGGGATTTAGCTATTTTGGGAGAGAAATTTCATTCATCTTATCATGGATGGATTTCTACGAACAGATTCACTTAGTATAAGTACTTTAACTTGAATTGACCAGGGTCCGACTACTAACTAAAAGTGTGGCCCTAGGCTCATCATAATTTGGAGGCCTCCTGAAGGCTCTGTAGCAGAATTAAGTCGGTGATTTGCAGGTTGGGGGGGGGGAGGGAATCATCGAAATACCTTTTTTATACATTTACATCTTTTTCTATTACATAACTATATAAATCTTTTAGCATGTGCATTTATGAATCTCCTTCGTGGCTTCTCTTAATTGTGACATGGTAAATTCGCTACTGGCAGGGCAGAAGGAATTAAAATTCTCCTTAAAGAAAGTTTTTTTTTTCGATTAACAAGTCATTATTTTTAACTATTATTTTTAAAAAATTTATATTTTTTGTATAATTGCAATGCTATGTATAAATCTGTGAGTAAATTGGGCCTCTTAGGAAGAGGGGGCCCCAGGCAGTAATGTACAGTAATCTGGCCCTGGAATTGACTGAAAATCTTTAACACCAATGATGAATCTTTTTTCCACAATTAGCGCAGTTTATATATTCAATTTATACGTCATTATAATTTTATATTTTTAGAGTGAATTCTTCCCAGATACAGTTTTGCGGCAACCAATTCGTTTACTAATGTGTCTCTGCGAATCCATTAGTTTGCAGTTTCATTAATTTTTGTTGTATGCCTTAATTATGTAAATTGTGTAAAAAAAGTTTTTTAATGCAATGCATTCTGTAAGTAAACCTTTGGCAGTGAAAATTTTCCCTTTCTTAATTTCAAAGCATGGTTATTTGGTTCAAAATTATCATAGTTAATGCATAACAGACGTTGTTCCAACCATCTCTCTATTTTCCGGCCTTCGTTCATCGAGCATTTCATATTATTTGTTCAAAAATTAAAAGGCCCTAAAATAATTATCACATTGACAATAGCAAGTTATGATCAAATTTTTTTTCAAATCTCAGTGAGTCTCTATTTTTAAGCGTCAAACTATTGTGTAATACGAATTGAATTTTGTCAATCAGTTTTGTTTTTGCTTTATTGTAAATCATTATTTGTAAATAATATAATAAAAACAACGATTAAAATGCCCAAATAGCAATTGAATTGATCATACGTGTTTCATGGTTACAATGAACCCCTTTTCCAACGCAGTAAAATGAGTTGTGTATGAAAAGACGTCTAACAAAAGCCAACATTGATATAAGCCAAAACATTCAAAAGCTTATTTCTTTCCTTTAAATAGGGGTCTATATATTCAGGGGTGCCCAGCTAGAGGGGTCATGGCGCAGAATGCGCTATTGAAATTTTTAAAGGGGTGTTTTGAGGTGTTTTTTCTCATTTTTTCGGAGGAGGGGCTCTTGCTTTTGAGGGGTCTTCGCGATATTTAGGGGGGTGCGCCCTTGCTGTTAGAGGAGGTGAGTACCCCGATATATCTACAACATCAAAGCCCGTGTCAGTAGTTTTATTGATGTTTGAGAATTTTAAATGGTGTTTCAATCCTTTCACTTTTCGTACTAAAGTCAACATTGAAGTACATGCTAATTCAAAATCCGATTCTTTAAATGGAATTTTTCGAATAACATCCAAAATGTGTGAATTGTTACTTCGCTTTTTACTGGTAGCAGTGAAAATTTTTAAAATGTAATCATACGTACGAAATTTGATAAAATGTTAAGGAAACGATGGCGTGTCAACAAAAAATATCCTTGAAATATATATATGGCAAGGCGATTGCAAGTTAAAATGATAGTTTTGCTTTCTGATTTTAATACAATAATACAGCTGTGCGGTTAGAATCCTGACTCAAATGAGGGTTTTTTTTTTTTTTTTTGAAAGAGCAACCAAAATATGAGCTGGTATATTTTACCCGAAAGCGGTGTGCTTTTTTTTAATGATGCCCTTTACCTATGGTGTTTGATGAAGTATTATGATAGTTATGGCTTTCTCACAAAAAATACCTTTGAGAAAAAGTAACAATCCCTACATAGTATAAAATGAAGTCTCCAAAAAGCGTCTGTCTGAACGTGCAAATCTCGCTAACCACACGGCCGATTTCGCTGAAATTTTCACAGTATCTTTCTTTTAGCCCCGGAAAGGTTTGCAGACCAGTTCGGAAAAAAAAAAAAAATTCGATGAGTAGTTCTTTTTTTCTTCCAATTGACGCCTAATTTTCACAAATTCTAGTATATGGGGGTGAAAAATTACTTGCCCATATTAATATTACATATCGTTGGAAAGGATAGGATTTTCTGTATTCTACACTATTTCTTTCAATGCTCTAACTTAATTACGGCAGAAGTTATTTGCGTTTTTATTGCGAATTATTTTAGGCTTAGCTGAAATTTAGGCACTAATATCTTCAGTAAATATATCAATAAAAGTGAAGGATTGGTCCCACATTTTTCTTTTCGACACCATTGGAAAAAGCGATATATTTTACTCCAGATCTATCTCGACCTATGGTCGATAAGCCTCTATTTCCAAAAGAAAAAAAAGTTACAAGCCTTTTTGAATCAACTTCGAAAAATCTCATCTATATTGAAGTTGTTAACCATTTTATATTCGCGTTTCCTCGGTTACACTTATTGAAACCATTGTTTCTTTTCTTCTTTCTCATTTTACTGAAACATATTTTATTTTGTGTTTCCATGGTTACGCTTTTTAAAACGTAATTTCTTTAAAGTATTTTAATATCTGTCATTGTTTGGATGGGAAATTTTGTGTGATACGACACGTATTGTTAATGCAGTTTTTTCGAATATTACTTCATTAAAATTAATTAGTTTTTGTTGTAGGAATTAACTTTAAGTTTATATATATATATATATATATATATATATATATATATATATATATATATATATATATATATATATATATATATATAAAAGAAATGGTAGCAATGAGCAATGTTAAAATTATGAAGTACAAAACGAGACTTCTTCATGTATTTAACTTCTTTAACACTTCTGTAAAGTTTCAAAAATACGAGTATGGAAAACTTACTTCCTTCAAGATGAGGATGAGATGAGCTGGAAAGTGGAATTTATGAGTTTTCAATTTTTCACACGTTGACAAAACAATACCCTCGCAGCATCAGGCGAGCCAATATCTTGTCAGCCGTTTAGTTTGCTCGAATTTATTGCGGAAAAGTGTGTTGACACCTTGAGTGATTCAACGTTTCCTTCGTTATTCGTTGGAAGAAACAACATAATGCTTGTGATTTTTACCTCTTTGTGAAATTTCGTCATATTTCAAAACTAGAATACTTTATAAGTGTGCTTTCTTCTTTCATTTCCCGTTCTTTTTTTAAAAAAATAGGAATTTAAAAATATTTTGCTTTCAAAGAAATGTTTCGAAACACAACAGTGATTTTATAGCTTTCTGAAGGTTTTAAAATAACTAAAATTATTACCGTTCAGAATGCGCGTTATTTTTGTCGTTTTAAAAAATGAAGGTTGAAAACAAGGCCGTAACCAGATTTTTGTTTTGGGATAGTTTTACCAAAAACATTTCTCATGAAGTCTATATGAACAATAAAATTTAATTTCATTGAAAATATCTAGTAATTTTTGTTACAATAGGTTAGTTAAATATCGGGGGTTGCTTCAAAGGCATTAACTGACAAGCGTAAGAAAGGACATATCTTTTAAACGAAGGGGAAAAAATGTAATGTGTACATTGCATAACTTCACCCCTGTTAAATATTCAAAATCTTCTTAGCAACTGAAAAGAATAAACACGTGTTCTCATATACGTGCAGTCGAAGTAATTCTAAAATTCATATTTTTTGAACAGTTACAAGACATGTGAAACATATAGTTTGGCACTTTCAAATTTGAAGAATTTTTATGTTTTTGTTACCGTTAGACTTCAAAATTTGAAGGAAAATGTTGTAATGTTTTTGTTAGAAAGGATGTTAAAAATAAATTCTGCAGATAAAGCACTGAGTAGGATTCTTCAACAATAATAATTTTACTTTTTCAAATGAAATTGAAAAATGAATAAACAAAAAAAAGAGAAAAGCTTGATATTTTTTTCAGCAAAACAAGTATAATAAAGGGCATTCAGCAAAACAAGTATAATTAATGTCATTTCTACCATTACTGGCAATTTTAATGTGATTCAATAGTTTACTCTCTAAATATCACCAACAGTGGCAAAATTGAAACAGATTTTTTTTTAAAAAATCGCTAAATTTGTCGCCAAGTTTGCGACAAAACTTGGCGATAAAAGACTAGCAATATATAGCCAAGTGTCCGCCAAATTATAACACCACTTGAGTTTGCATCGAAATTAACAATGATTTCCCCACAAAAAGGGGCAAAAGACCCCTTTAGAAACACCCGAATGCAACATAAAGGGGAGGTGCACAACTACACCTCACTAGGAGTCTACTTACCAAATTTCAACTTTCTAAGACATTCCGTTCTTTAGTTATGCGACATATATACGCATATACGCACATATTCACATACATACGTACATACAGACGTCACGAGAAAATTCGTTGTAATTAACTCGGGAATCGTCCTTATGGATACTTCGCGTACGTTCTTAGGCACTTATCCACGTGTGGTCGAGTGGAAAAAAAACTCAATATTCATTCGGGGGTGAGTAAAATGGAAATTAAGGTCATTTTTTGAGTGAAATTTTTTTCCGGAATACAATACTTCCTTTTTTGTAAAAGAAGTAATTAAAGAGTTCGGAAGATTCCGTGTTAAAGTTCATTGTTGAATTGTATTTTTTATTCACTTTAACAACATGATCACACGCAAGAGGGCAGCACCTGCTGGCATTACTTATATTCAACGAAAGTTTTTCCGAGCCTGTTACATAATGACGTCAAATGCAAAGGCGTGGTAAACGTCAAGTTTAAATCCCAGGCTTATGATTCGTCAAAAGTGATAGCGTCCTTTGCCATTTTGCAATCTTGTTTTCGTGATTTATCTTGCTCTGTAGTGTGTGCTCTTCAAGCGGCGATGATGTGTGGAGGCGAGTTTGTTGGCGGGCTATTTTTGCCCTTTAGCAAAAAACGTAAAAAAAAATTGTATCTTTTATCATCGTAAAATCGTAAAAGATTCGAAACAAAATGTATAGTGTGATCATCGTATAGTTAACCTAGAAATCATCTGTCAATTTTTTCATAAAACGCCATCAACGAGAAACGACGAAATGTCCTCCCTTTGAACTGACCGCCACCAAAATGTATTGAATGAGTCTGTAAATAATCTCAGACTAATTAGTAATCTCACCGTCCCAGAGAAACGACGAAATGTCTTCCCTTGGAACTGACTGCCACAGCAAAATATATTGGATGAGCCTGTGAAGACTCGCAGACCAAATCTACAATTAACCATCCCTGAGAAATACGTTGGTTCTACCAGCAAGTCTTACGTTGGGATCGTCGCATCCCTTCGTATTTTTTTTATATAAATTCATCTCTACATTGGTGGAACTGCTTATCGGTCAATATGTGCTCACTGATATCTAAATTCATCTCCACATTGGCGGAACTGCTTATCGGCCGATATGTGCTTACTGAGGTTTAAATTCATCATCTACGTTGGTGGAACTGCTTATCGGTCAAATATGTGTTTACTAATGTTTTAAATCCATATCTACATTGGTAGAACTGTTTATCGGTCAATATATATTTACTGATGGTAATTGATTGGTATTCTATGAAATGATATTTAATCTCGAATTTTAAGAATTTATCCTTCGTTAAATTGTGTTTTTAAATGAAGATTGATAATTATCAATTTATGGTATCTTATTGTTTTTTTTATATTTAAAATAAATGGCTTGTTACACATTTATTAATCATTTTGTAGTCACCTTCACAACGCAAATGATATTAAGATGAAGTTAAATGGTAAACAAATGAAATATTCAATTTTAATATTTTATTTAAAATTTTATACATTATATCTCACAAATTTTAACCAAAGTTTTTACATCTTTATTAAGTATTTTACATTTTTATGGTGCCGTGTGTGCCGAACAGGGGTTATTGATTTTCAATGAAATTTTGGGGACCACTCTGGATTGCATTATATAATTTATTGCATTTTATGATTTTTATTATTATGTTGAATATTTATGTGTCATTTTTTTCATGAATGCATATATATTTTTTTTGAGTTGCATATATATTTTGAATAAGTACTAAAATTTATATCATGGCAAATTCATTGTTACCCCTTATCCCAACATTTTCTGGAGAAAACTCCGAGAATGTGCATGCATTTCTGGATAACATTTGTGAAATTGCTGAACTCGAAAAATGGTCAGCTGCAAAGAAAATAATAATCTTAAAATTGAGATTACGAGACAAAGCACAGGAATTTATTTCCGAAATCTTAAAAAGAAATGCCAATGCTACATTTTCCGAGCTTTCTCAAGAGTTAAAGAGAAAATATTCTTACACAATTTCCTTTGAATCTGCTCAAAAGGATTTCTGGGGTATATCACAAAAGCAGGGGCAATCCGTAACGGATTTAAGTGAATGTGTTGTTAAAGCCGCTGATAGATTTTTAAACCCAAATAACAACGCAGAGAAGGATCTTTTGGATTTAGTGGATAAATCAAAATTTTCCAAATTTATTGATGCTCTAAGGCCCGACATCAGAATTGAGGTTCAGAAGCAGGGTCCCAACACTTTCAAACAGGCACTTAAAATTGCGAAGCATGTTGAAAATGCCCTTAACAGTTCTGGGAATTTCTGTAACCCCCAACTGGAAATTAATGTTTTGTTACAAAGCCAGGAGGAAACTAATCGAAAAATTTCCATTTTGACAGAATCTGTTAACAATTTAAAAAGTTCAAAGGGGATAAATGAGAATGCTGCAACTTTTAATTATGATGTAAATTCTCTTCAGGTGAATAGACCAAATAATTTTCAAGATAAAAATTTTAATCAGGCTCCATCAACTTCACAAAATCAAACCAATTTTGAAAATGTTCAATGTCATATTTGTGGCCGTAATCACTGGACCACTAAATGTTGGTACTTTCCAGGTAATTCCAGGGGTCACAATCAAAACAATTTTTCCCAAAGGAACCGCTCAGGCTATAGAGGTTATCACAACCGGCAGAGAGCTAGGAATTTCAGGCCATACAATAAAGGAAATGCAAATAGAGGAAATTTAAACTAGAAGGGGGTATTCGAGGTTATGCTAGCCATCAGAATTCGGAACCCCATAATCATGTCAAATTGACTGAAGGATGGCAGGATCCAAACTTTAAAGGAGATAAAAAATTTTCAAATGAGATCAATGATATTTTTTATAGAGATGATGTGAAAATTATGCAGGAGATGGGAACCTTACAAAAATTTGATACTCACAATCAAAATGATAATGAATTACAGAATTTTTCTAATAAGGTACTAATGTCTTGCACCAACTCTGATAATGCATTACCTGTCATTGAAATTACTTTTAAGGATTTTAAATGCTATGCACTCATGGACACTGGTGCGAACATCTCAATCTGTCAAGGTTCTGTTTTAGAAAAGATTAAAGAGATCTCAAAATTAAACTATGTATCAAGGGGTGTGAAAATTAAAACCGTGAATAACGAATGTATAAGTTGTAGGTCAGCTGTAGATTTAAAATTCAAAATTCAGGGAAAATGGTTTTCAAATCTTTTTTTCACCACAAATTTTTCTTGGAATACTAATTATCAATTTATTTTGGGATATGATTTTTTCCAACGTAACAAAATTATTCTCGACACTGTAAATAAGAGAATAATCACTGACAAAACTAAATTAGATTTCGTTATTATTTCGCCTAATGAGCAAATTAAGCAGGCTAATGCTATTACTGCAACCAATGATACCATTAGTAATGATGTTCAGGAACTTTCAACTAATTATTTCAAAGTGAAATCTGCCCTTAATGTTAAAATTTCTCCTAATTCTTTTGAAATCGTAAAAATGTGTATTCCTAAGGAACTTAGAGATTCCAACCTATTGCTTTTTTCACCTGGCAAGATTCAGGATAAATGTAACATCAATTTTTCTCTACATTCTGCCAAAAATGCTGAGGGAATGTACATCATCGTTGACAACAATTCGGACACTGAATTTATCATTCAAAAAAATCAATGCTTAGGTACTGTTCAGGAAATTTCTGAAGATGATTTTGAACAACCTTCTGATTCTCAAACCGCTCATGTAAACAATTTAACAATGCAGGAAATTAAGGAGTTAAGAAAGAAAGAACTTTCTCCCAATGATTTTTGCTTAGATCACCTTAATGACAATGACAAAAATAAAATGACAAAATTGTTAATGGACAACTATGAAGTTTTTTCAAAAAATTATTTAACACTTGGTTCTACGGATTTTATTGTACCTGAATTTAAACTTTTTCACGACTTTCCTCTATCAACTAAACCATACCCTTTACCTCGAATAGCTAAGCAATTTGCTGAAAAGGAGATTAATAAGCTTTTAGAGGCCGAAATTATTGAACATTCCACTAGTAGTTATTCTTTCCCTTGCATTTTTGTAAAAAAACCATCAAAATCAAATGATCCCAATGCAAAACCAAATTTCAGAATGGTAGTTGACTATCGCCTTTTAAACGCTATTACTGAACCATTCAAAATTTGTTTACCAAAAATTTCAGAGATAGTGCAGAATATTTCTGGTAGGAATTTATATTGTGTGCTTGATTTAAAATCTGCTTTTTTCCAAATTTTATTAAGAACCGAGGATAGGGAAAAGTTGGCCTTTTGCTCTGAATTGGGGAATTTTCAGCCTAAACGACTTCCTTTTGGTGCTAGAAATAGTGGAAGCTACTTTTGTGCTCTTTTATCACATTGTTTAAAGGGATTAAAAGGACCTAACTTACAATGGTTCCTTGATGATATTGTTCTGGCAGCTGATGACATGTCCCAGTTGTTAAATCTTCTACAACAGGTTTTTGATAGACTGAAACTTTTTAACCTGACTCTTGACCCATCTAAACTTCAGCTGTGTAAATCTTCAATAACCTATTTAGGATTCAACATTGACCATAATGGCTATTCTCCTTCTGAGAATAACATAAATAAGGTAAATAAATTTCCCATCCCAAAAGACACCAAAGAAGTACAAGCATTCTTAGGCATGACTAATTACTTCCGACATCTTGTGTTTGAGTATGCTGAAATTGTTGCTCCTATTGTTAATTTGACTAAAAAGAACACACCATTCCTATGGTCAAACGAGTGTCAGGATGCGTTTGAAAAATTACAGGATGCCATTTTAAATAAGCCAACACTAAAAAATTTTGTAAAGGATGCTCCTTTATTTTTGGTTACTGATGCTAGCAAAATTGCCATTTCAGCTATACTTATGCAAAAAATCAACAATCAATTTTTTCCAATTGAATTTTTTTCTAAGCAATTGTCACCTTCTGAATCAAAGTATTCTTCTGTGAGGCGGGAATTTTTCGCTATTTATTCTTCTATTAAACATTTTAGGGAAATTTTATATGGAGTCAAATTTACTCTTTTTTGTGATGCAAAAGCCTTGACAGAATTCTTACACATGGAAAAACAACCTGACGTGGTATGCAGATGGATTTTATTTTTAAGTGACTTTTCATACGACCCACAATTTATCCCTGGGGCAAAAAATCCAAGCGATTTCTTAAGCCGCGTATATGAGGAAAATCAAATGACAGTTAATAACATTAATCTTTTCCAACCAAAACATAACTTGTCGAAGGACATTATTTTCCAGGAACAGCAGAAGGATAGGGAAATTTTAGAAATTATTGAAAGATTGCAAAACAATGATAAAAATACTTTGGAAACATTTTGTTTAGATGATGACAAAATTTTACTTAAGGTTGTTGAGGTAAAGAAGAGGAATAAAATTCAAAAATTTAAAAGGATTTATGTTCCAACTACTTTAAGAAATGCTGCTATTGAAAATGCCCACACTCCACATTTTGCAGCTCAGAAGACGTATAATTTTTTGCAGAAGATATATTTTTTTCCATCCATGTTTACTGCTGTTAAAAAATTTTGTCGTGCTTGTCCCAAATGTCTGGCTAATAAGAACAAACGTAATAACACTGTACCAAAATTCATTCCTAAGAAGGATTTAAGCCCTGGATCATTTTTATCTTGTGATTTGGTAGGTAAATTATGTAGGTCGGTTGATAACAAATTTTTTATTTTGACAATTGTAGACAATTATTCCAGATTTTTAGAAACTTTCTGTTTATCAAATATTTCGTCTACTAGTATAATTAAATGCCTGAACACATACTTTTCATCTTATGGAGTGCCTAAGGTAATTTTGACTGATAATGGTCCCAATTTAATTTCTGATGAGATTGAACAATTTTTCAAGGGATTAAACATTGAGCATAGGAAATCTTCAATTTACTATCCCCGTGGGAACTCCACAATTGAAAGAACCCATCGAGTTTTAAAGGAATCTGTTGCATCATTATCCGAAAATACATATGAATGGTCTCAAAAACTTCAGATTTTTAAATTACATTATAACGCCAGTAAACATGGTGTCACTGGTTTTTCTCCTGCTGAACTATTTTTGGGTAGAAACATCAATGTTCCAATGCAAATATTTTCTGATCTTGAATTAGTGTCTCATTATGATGCATATGTTAAGGAAATGGATAAATGTGCAAATGAAAATAAAAAAGCCGTGGCAGAAAATGAAGAAAAATATTTTAAACAACACGCAACCCAACTAAAGGGTAGAAAAATTCAAATTTCAAATTAATGATAAGGTATTCATTCGGGTTTTGAACAAACCGGGTGCTTTGATGCCTAAATATAAAGGGCCATTTACCATTGAAAGAATTTTTAGAAATGACAATTATTTGGTAAAGCCGCAGGATACAAATGATAAAAGCATTAAATTACATGTTAGTAAAATTTTTCCTGCTGAGTAGGGGATTTTTTTTTTTGTTTTGTCTCTTCATTTATTATTGTAATATACATTTGTATTGTTTCTGCAAAAGATCTATATGATCACTCTAATAATTAATATCAGATTAGCTACCTGATATACAATTGCAATAATGGTTGGTCATTGTCTAAAATTAGCTACTTTGGAGAATGTTTTAACTAACAATTGCAATATTCGTTGTGATTTATCATGGAAATTTTATTGAACATACAATTGTTACAATTTGAAGGTCGAACAGTTTTTCAGTTTAACTATGTTGTCATATATATTAAGAACAACAATTTTTTTTTCGATTCAATTTTTTTTTGGAAAATTCTTTAATGCTAATACAGAGTGGTTTTCACTTCCATTGAAATTTTGGTAACTTGCCATTTTAGTTTTTGAATGTCATGTATTTTGAAATGTTTACACATTACCACAAACATTTGCTCTCCCCATCTTCGTCTTTTTCCTATAGGGGGGGGGAATGTTAAAGTTCATTGTTGAATTGTATTTTTTATTCACTTTAACAACATGATCACACGCAAGAGGGCAGCACCTGCTGGCATTACTTATATTCAACGAAAGTTTTTCCGAGCCTGTTACATAATGACGTCAAATGCAAAGGCGTGGTAAACGTCAAGTTTAAATCCCAGGCTTATGATTCGTCAAAAGTGATAGCGTCCTTTGCCATTTTGCAATCTTGTTTTCGTGATTTATCTTGCTCTGTAGTGTGTGCTCTTCAAGCGGCGATGATGTGTGGAGGCGAGTTTGTTGGCGGGCTATTTTTGCCCTTTAGCAAAAAACGTAAAAAAAAATTGTATCTTTTATCATCGTAAAATCGTAAAAGATTCGAAACAAAATGTATAGTGTGATCATCGTATAGTTAACCTAGAAATCATCTGTCAATTTTTTCATAAAACGCCATCAACGAGAAACGACGAAATGTCCTCCCTTTGAACTGACCGCCACCAAAATGTATTGAATGAGTCTGTAAATAATCTCAGACTAATTAGTAATCTCACCGTCCCAGAGAAACGACGAAATGTCTTCCCTTGGAACTGACTGCCACAGCAAAATATATTGGATGAGCCTGTGAAGACTCGCAGACCAAATCTACAATTAACCATCCCTGAGAAATACGTTGGTTCTACCAGCAAGTCTTACGTTGGGATCGTCGCATCCCTTCGTATTTTTTTTATATAAATTCATCTCTACATTGGTGGAACTGCTTATCGGTCAATATGTGCTCACTGATATCTAAATTCATCTCCACATTGGCGGAACTGCTTATCGGCCGATATGTGCTTACTGAGGTTTAAATTCATCATCTACGTTGGTGGAACTGCTTATCGGTCAAATATGTGTTTACTAATGTTTTAAATCCATATCTACATTGGTAGAACTGTTTATCGGTCAATATATATTTACTGATGGTAATTGATTGGTATTCTATGAAATGATATTTAATCTCGAATTTTAAGAATTTATCCTTCGTTAAATTGTGTTTTTAAATGAAGATTGATAATTATCAATTTATGGTATCTTATTGTTTTTTTTATATTTAAAATAAATGGCTTGTTACACATTTATTAATCATTTTGTAGTCACCTTCACAACGCAAATGATATTAAGATGAAGTTAAATGGTAAACAAATGAAATATTCAATTTTAATATTTTATTTAAAATTTTATACATTATATCTCACAAATTTTAACCAAAGTTTTTACATCTTTATTAAGTATTTTACATTCCGATTGGTTGAATTTCGATACGTTAAACATAAATTTCAACTTTTATTAAATGGTTCAACTTAAGAACTTCCTCACTGAAATGTACCATTCTGCAGTATAAAGTATGAAATATTTTTCAATACGGATGTTTCAGTTTAATTTAAAAGAAAAACTCTCGGCGCTCAAATGATATTTGCAATTGGGAAGTACCGTAAGCGCAGGCTACTTTGGCCCTAGGGTCCTTCTATGGCCCAAACTAAGAAAAAGATTCAACTCTCTCAGCAAACCAGGAAGCAATTTTTAAATTAATTTCGACAATATTCGTTACAGAAAAACCCCCAAGCACTCAGTAGCGGACACCAAGTAGTTCGATTGCTCACCACAAGGAGCAATACTAGTGGTTCTGCGTTTCTTGTGCTAACGTGTGTCTTTATAACCTCTCAAACTTTTACACGTAGAAGCAGTTTCTACATCAGCTAAGAGTTTGTTAAGTACTTATTCATGAACACTAGTTAATACTTTATGTAGCAGTATAGTTGAACTTCTCATATATGTTAAGGTTTTTATTTTAAAATTTCACAGCAGTAACATATCTCCTAACCTAAAAATTACGACCTACTATGGCCCAGCATAAAAACTTGAAAAAATATGTCAGAGATATTTGAAAAAGAAAAAAAAGCTAAAAGTAAAACTCTAAACAGGAAAAACACAAGAAAAAAACTGGAGTTCACAGCAACGAATAAAGAGAGCGATTACACACTCAATTCAACAGGACTCAGTTACATATCTTTTATTATGGAATACGAAGAGGAACTGAAAGTTGTAGCAGGTTTAGAAAGCGTTGACTCAGTTGTACCTACTTCAGTGGTGGATTTACTAGGGGGGCGGTGGGGGCGACTGCCCCCTCCATGGCCGTCACTTTCTAAAACCAATAATATAGAATTGAAGGAATTACTAGCTATTGCTACTAATTTCAATCAAGTACATTCCACAAATTTGCTTTAAATTAAGTTTAGACTGTTAGTGTAGTCGAGGATGGACAGCATTACCCACTTTTTCATTTGAACCTAAGCTCGTCCCTCCCCCCTATTTTGAACTTTAATAATTTTTATATTTCTATATGTGTCTTCCAACCTTTTTCTTCCATGGACTACAACTATACTGGTATGATAATACATTTGGCTATGACTTAGAACAGTGGTTTCCAGCCCTGAGGGTGAGAACCCCCAAAGGGGAGATTTAACACTTCAAGGGAGCGATTAGTATTTGAAATACAGAATAAAGGGGGGGGGGGCACTTTATTCCCTGTCCCTTCCCCCTACATGACGGTTTCGAGGGGAGGAATATGGCTTTTACGGTTTTCCACCGCCCCCCCCTTGAATAGACTGTAAATCCGCCCCTGACCTGCTTACAAATTTTGTTAAATTTGTCGGTAATTTGACGGAATTTCGTAGCTGTAGAATGAAATGTGCTCAGATTTCCAGGGATAGCAGTTAGTGTGAGAGAAGGAGCTAATGTTGAGAGCATGGAACCCACCAGTAAGCTTTGGAAGTATCCGACAATTTAGGATCCTTTGTTTTACGACTGACGTTCTGTTAATAAAATTTTTCAACCTCCAAAACTAATGAAAAGATGACTGTTCTCTGTCAGTAATCTCCGAAACAATAACTAAGTATGCACACATATTTTTAATTTTTTTAAAATGTTTCTTAAAACTAATATTTGTAACTCAAACTTCTTTTAAAATGTATTTTTCTTTCAAATAAATAGTTATTCGTATGAACACACGTCTTTCTTTGACTCTGGTTAGTTCTACAATGATTTTAAATAAGGAAAACCACTTAGGGCCAAAGTAACCCAAACACAAGGGTAACATTGGCCCAAATAAAAAAACAATTATAAAAGGTAATAATACTTGGAAATAAAATGATCACTTCAAAAAATAAATTAAGGGAACTCTAGATGCGTAAAAATAGTTTCCTTGGCTCGGAAATTTAAATATTTACAAAACTATTAAGAAACTAGTGGTACCCGCGCGGCTTTGCCCGTAGTTGAAAATTAAAAGGTCATTCGGTTCGCCTGTGTATTTATAAATGATGGATAACGAATTTCTCGCCAATTGGCTATGTTCATTCGCTCTCCCATTCCACGTCATGATAATTTCGTAATTTGCTCGTCAATCTTATGATAATTTTGCTCGGAAAATGTTCTTAAAATTGAAATAGAAAAAGAACAAAATCGAATTTTCGAAAAATCGCTTCGAGGTGCACACCCCCATGCTACAAACTAACTTTGTGACAAATTTCATGAAAATCGGCCGAACGGTCTAGGCGCCATGCGCGTCACAGAGATCCAGACATCCTACAGACATCCAAACGAAGAGACTTTCAGCTTTATTATTAGTAAAGAAAATGAGAAAAGTTCCGGAGTGTGGGCCAAAGTAACCCTTGTTTATGATGCTAATCACATTCCTTTAAAATTATCTTAAATATCTTCATTAAAATATACTTAATCTTTTTTTGTTCTTTCTTGAAATGCTGTAGAAAAGCCTTGAAAACTTTTTTTTTCCATCCAGAAATTAGTAGGTGGATTTTTTGAGCAATCACGATTGCGTATTGCTTTCATTTGACTATTTTTGGCGTGCTATCATTTTATTTTCCCACCACCACCCTCCGCACCATCACCGTCGACCGGCTCCTCACGATGCTGCTCCTATAGGGAAAGCCTTCTCCAGGTTGCATCCATGTCCTACACACACGCGCATACATACACAACTACACAAACACACACAAACACATACACCTACACACACATACACACACGCATACATACAGACACCTACACATACATACACACAAAAACATACACACAACTACCCATACATTCATGCCTGCACACAGACACAAACACATATGCCTACACACACATACATATACCCTCCCCCACACACACATACACATACCCCCTACACACAAACACACATCCCTCTCACACACAAACACACATGCCTACACACATACACATGCCCCCTACACACAAACACACATACCCCCCAGCCCCACACACAAACACACATGCCTACACACACATACACATGCCCCCTACACACAAACACACATACCCCCCACACACAAACACACACGCCTACATACACACATTCGTGATTGCGAAAAACATAATTTGAATTCAAGATGTCAAAATTCAAATTAATTTTTTTTTTCTAAGTCGACCTTTACTCGAGTATTTACGGTAAGTAGGTTAAATGTTTCGAGACTAGGCCGTCAGCGACTTTCTTTTTATGTATGTGTTTGTCAGCATAGACCCCCATTAACAGGCTGTTCGTTCCCGACTTCAAATCACGATCTGATTTACGACGGAGAGCGCGGATATATTTAGAGCTATTAAGAGATTTAAAGACTTTTTTTTTCTCTCTCTTTCTATTTTTCTTTCGGCTGGAAAAAGAATGGGAACTGACTTAACTTGGAATCATTGGTGGATTTAGCAAACGGTGGGTGTCTTTGGCTTAACGCCATTGGTCGTAGATCAGCAAAAGAACTATTTGATTTTGTTCCACAGAGCAAAAGTATCAGTCAAATCACTAAAACTTTTTTCTGATGAAATGAAGGTCGACTCTCGATAACTCGAAGCTTTATAACTCGAATTTTCCTTTATCTCGAAGTTTTCTTTCAGTCCAAAATTTAGAGTTTTCAATACAAAGTTGTCTCTATATCTCAAATGCACTCCTTGTTAGTCGAAGTTTTTACCAGAGTTTCGTTTCCATTTTATGCTATGCATAAAAATGCAGTCAAGATAAGAAAAACAGAAAGTTATTTTTTTTCTCTCCTTTAATACATTGCTTTGTTTATCAGCTTGTGTGTGGGGGGGGATAACTCTTTTGCAATAGTGTTCCTCAATATATACAGTATTGCAAGATTGCGTAAGAGGGAGAGAAGTAGCCGATGGGGCTACTCCTTGCCGTGGCTGATGACCTAATAGGCTATTAAAATTGCCAAGTTGTTGTTGAACGCGCCAAGGCATAAGAGAGGGGAAAAAGATTAAGTGTCCATTTCCCTAAATATGATGACACACTTTTTTTGCGAGAGATTCCTTAGAAATGACCAGACAATTCTGAGGACAAGTAAGATGGTTTTAAGGTCCTGAGGTAAATTCGCTTTTTTGTTCAAACGGGCCGTCAGCAAATAAATGTCGACTTCTCGCCTAGCATTTGCACTAAGTCAGGCAGAATTTACCTTCCGGGACGTGAGGATTTGGGCAAACGGTCTATATGCAGGGCCGGATTTATCTATAATCAAAACAAGCTATACATTGACGTTCCCACCAATTTTTCTGAGGGTATACTCCCACTTACCCATACGCACAATATGTGTATGCGATCATACACATAATGTGACAATATGAAAATTTTTGAAGCTTGAGGGTATATGCCATATGTCTAAAAAATGTTTGAGAGTATACGGCGTGTATGGAGCATACCCTATGAGAACACTCTTGCTATAGCCTAGTTCCCCCAACAAAGGTTCGTTGTGCAACACTTTGTTGTGGGCCCCCAAACGCCCTAAAAACTACATGATTCGTTCCTTAAAAAATGAAAAGTAGGGTATTGGCATCAGTCACAAACATGCTTACGACATCGCTCTTGGATTAACTCAATTTTCTGAGCCAGTTAATGCATTTAGACTTTTTAAACTATTTTTCTCACAATCAACGACATCTCATCCAACGTTTGGCTGCTTTTAGATCCTCTAAATTAGTTAATCCTATTTTCATTTGCTCAATTTCGAAACAAAGGCCGACCCACGAGTAACAGATACCGAAAAGTCTGTTGATATCCAGTAATAGACAGGATGAGGAAAGGATAAGGAGTCCAGAAAATTCCCTTTTTCTCTTCAAAATGCGCAAAAGTACCTTTTATAAATCATTCTCCACCACTTTTGTTTCGACTCCCGGAACCTCAGAGAGTAGAGAGGTTGTGAGGAACCCGGAATCTAGTTGGGAGACACCTGTTCTAGACTCATTAAACACAGAAAGCTGTCCCAGGAAAATTCAATACCTCAATCACCTCTTTCTTTCGAATAGAAATTACAAGCGTTCATTAAATTTTTTCGGATTTTTATATTTTGTTCCCTTCAAGAATTCGAATGCGCTAGTTTGTTCCTCATACACATGTCTGCGGGGAAAATCCCTTGCACTATAAATTGCAATTGATGGAGCTTCTTGTTCAAATCGGGTAATTAAGTTGGTAGCCTCAGAAAAGAATAATCAATTTTGTCGAAAGAATTTCTCAATGTCGAAACGCTTAGCCTTTTATTATATCCACATTCCTGGGGAAAACTGAACCGACGACCTCATCACCTCTGTCGCCCCTCCCCAAACATTCCCACGATCAACCAATCAGCTTCCAGCTGACCAATATCGTCACTTGAAAAGTCTCCGCATCATTTTCCACCCCCAACAAAGTCCCTTCATTGATTATCCTCCCCCTTAACCACTCCGGAGTGTAACTATCAGTGCCATTTGCGCACACATGGCCACCTTCCTTGCGTGGGTGCCGGTAATCCTTTCAGACATACCTTGCCCACCATGGGTAGGAAAAAAGCAACTCAACTCTGACCTTCGAATTTTTCTTATTCTTCTTCTTCTTCCCGATGATGATGAAACAAAGAATGCGAGAGAATATCGCTTGGGATGGGGAAGCTTGCAAGGGTGGAGCCCACCTTTTTTCATTCTGATTCTTTTTATTTTTTCGGCGTCCTTCTAAAGTTCCGGATTCGCGTCTTTGCGTCTTTAAACGCCGACGACGATGCTGCTGCTGTTACAGATTTCTTGGGGGGGGGGCAGGTGTAGTTGATACCTCCTCGCGGCGTTGGAGCAGGATTCGAGCGGGCGGGGATGAAAGACCGAGTGTGTAATTTACTCTGGAAGGCTCCTTTTTTCTTGCTGTTTTGATGCTTTCTGAAGCATCGCTGTTTTTGCTGGTTGTCATAACTGTCTCTGGGGGCATCCGAAATGATATTTTAATACGATCGGTCAGAAGTTTTGCCGGCTTTCAACTTTTACATTATGTAGATAAATGGGTCAATCTGAGCCCGATTAAAACAGGAGCGCACGAAGCAGCTCTCCTTGACACCAAGAATTAATAACTGTAATCGAAAATTTAAATTAAATTATAGTAAACTAGCTGCGTTGCCCGGCTTTGCCCGGTCTATTTTGAAAACAAAAATTGTGTCATGTGACGTATATTCAACACAATCAGGCACAAATAAAAGAAAAAAAATTCATCATGCAAAATTTCCCCTCCAAACAATGACGATAGATATTAAAATACTTTACAGAAATTAAAATAAAATGAGAAAGATGGATTTAAAAAGCGTAACCATGGAAAGACAAAATAAAATAAGTTTCAGAATTGAAAATGAGAAAGATGGAAATAATGGATTCAAAAAGCGTTACCGTGGAAACGCAAAATAAAATGGTTAAAAACTTGAATAGAGAACAGATTTTTGAACCTCATTTAATTCGCTTGTAACTTTTTTTCTAATGGAGATAGAGGGTTAAACTTCCGACCATAGGTCGAGTTAGATCTGGAGTAAAAAAGGTAGCTATTTTCAATGGTGTCAAAAAGAAAACTGTAGGACAATTCCTTCACTTTTTATTGATAAATTTAATGAAGAAAGTAGTGCCTAAATTTCAGTTAAGCCTAAACAAATTCGAGCTATAAACGTAAATAACTCCCGCCGCAATTAAGTTAGAGCGTTGGAACAAATTGCGTAGAACGCGGAAAATTCTTCCCTTTCCAACGATATATAATATTACTAATTGCGAGTAGTTTTTCATCCCCCTATTCGGGAATTTATGTGAAAATTGGGCCTAAATTGGAATAAAAAAAGAAGTATTCATCGAATTTTATTCGAACTGGTCTGCAAACCTTTTCAGGACTTAAAGGACTTAACTGTGAAAATTTCAGCGCAATCGGCCGGGTAGTTCTCGAGTTTTGCGAGTTCAAACACACAGACGCTTTTTGGGGACTTCATTTTATACTATGTAGAGATTGTACTCTAATTGCCTGTTGTTTTCCCGAAACAAAATTGAGGAGTAATTTTTCAAAAGGGAACCTATCCACTTTTTAGAAAAACTCATTTTAAGACAGTTTCTAATACATTTTTCAGATGACCTTAATTAAATCACTTACTCTCAGAAAGTCCGAACGGGGCAAATCCTATTTTATTTAAGGGTAAAGTGTAACTTTTGATCAAAAGGTAACGAATCCGTCTTCTACACTTTTTACTTTGAACAAAAGGGGAAATCCTGAATAAATCTGCAGTAAGAAGTAGAAGACTCTTAGATTCAAAAGAACGCATGCTTGAAATTCTCAAATCTTAATCCACTAGTTTTAGGTTTAAATGCAATAAAACCCCTCCTAACGGACACCCCTCAAGTGCGGACGCCTCTCTTATGCGGACAATTTTTAATTCCCCGATTCCAAGGCAAATAACATTATTAAACCCCTGTGAAATTAAAATTTTCAACATTTAGATCTTCATTCAAAAGGACACATATCCAAAATTAATATGGCAATATATCCTTGTTTTTTTTTTTTTTTTTACACAAACCTTTCTTGCTCTGAGTCATGATTTACTGAGCTCTTGACCTCAATGCTGAACACAGAATAGGTGATGAAACTATTTTGCTCTTACCCTAATTTTTTTTTTTTTTTTTTTCATCTCCTGAACATTTTTGGAAAATGGATATGTTCCCTGTTGATAAATTAGTCCTCAATCGTTGTTGTATTTTGGTTAAATAAATTTTTTTAGGGTTATTGAATTCAGTGATGAAATGAGAAACTGTCACCAAGATCAGGTTTCGACACATCCCGGGCGCCAGGTTGCCCAGGATACTAAAAAAATACATTGGCGACGTGTTCTTTTAAACAAGAAAATTCCAGAAACCTCGTTCCATTGAATTTTCCTATAAAAACTGCGAAATAATTTGTCCGGCGCTTAAAATGTGTTCTTGGCGGATGAGATTTTGTAATTTTTGTCTGGCTCTGATCAAGATTAGTCTGATGTGCCGTAGATTCACATAAAGTACTTGCTTAGTTATTTTGAGCAGTTACATAATCAAAATGGTTTACTTTTTTCAGTATGTTTCAAAAGTAACTGTCCATTTTCATGAAAACACATGATGATTGAACAATTACTATATACATATGTTCCTAGTTCTATGCATGTATTCGTTTCCTTCATTAATCACGCAGATGATGAAAATTGATAGTTATTTTTGGAACACATAGTTTATTACAAAAGTACTGGTCAACAACCTGGAAATTCCTTTAAAATTATTCAAAAACACCGTAACAAAAACTTTTTGCTACATAAGTGAAAGTAGGCTTTGTGCTACACTATGAATAAAGTAAAAAACCAACGTAAATGAAACACAAATTCTCAAGAAAATACAGCATATAGCTATTTCAAGGCTACAATGGAACCCCTTCATCAGTGCAAAAAAAAAAAAAAAAACTCAGCACGCAACAAGAAAGTCGTGCGAAAACTACTAGTTCTCGCACGACTTTCTTGTTATAACACCCATTTCTTGACACCTATTTCCTCTATTTTGTACAATATTTCGTTAAATTTTAAAATTTCGTTAAATCCACTGTACCCTTTTGTTTAATGTCCTTTTTGTCGCCATTCAATCAATTTCATGTATTAGGAGGGACCACCCCCTTCTCGTATCGCTTGCCAACCCTCTTTCGCCACCTGTGGCAAGTGACAATCAAGGGTGGATTCAGAAATTTTCGTATGGGGGGTCAAGTTTCAATGGCCAGCGTTATACCTCCTATGTAAAAAGGTATCAGTTAAGCAGAGGGTACCCATCCCACCATGGCACCCCCCCCCCCCTTCGAATGAGATCAAAACCCTTTCAAATTACACTCCTCCTCTAAATTTTTTTAATGGCGGAACATGCGCCATGGATCATATTCCCTCAAATTTTCATCAAAAGTCATATTTCTTTAGGCAAACAGGCTGTTCTCGATGCAACATGTGATTTGAGATGGGAGAGTGGTTTGAAAAAGCGTTAAGTTCATTAGAGATTATTGTTCTTTTGAAAATTAACAAAACTCTCAAAATATCAATAGCTCAATAAACGAACCCAGTCACTCCTTTGAATTATGACGTTGAAAGGAAATACCAGACAGAACTAAGCAAAAAAAAAAATTAACATTGATTCCATTCAGTAAGTTACCGCCCACTAGCCAGGGCTAAGGCAGAAATACATGAAATACACCGCCAGCTCAGTCAATTCCAGCCGAGGACTGCAGTTTCGTGCTTATTAGCACTCATCAGCCCGGCATAGGACTAACTGAGCTGGAGTTGGAAAACCTCTTAAAGAAGCCAAGAGTGCCAAACAAACTGGTAGCTAATATAGAATTAGCGCAAACCAGACGAGTGACCGAAACAATAGTTCGGTTCAACTCGAATTTTGAAGGCAAGGCAGGTATATTCAGTAAGTTACCGCCCTATAGCCAGGGCTAAGGCAGTTTGCGCTAATTCTATATTAGCTACCAGTTTGTTTGGCACTCTTGGCTTCTTTAAGAGGTTTTCCAACTCCAGCTCAGTTAGTCCTATGCCGGGCTGATGAGTGCTAATAAGCACGAAACTGCAGTCCTCGGCTGGAATTGACTGAGCTGGCGGTGTATTTCATGTATTGATACCATTGCTATTTTTTATTTAAAAATTTGAAGTTTAATAAAAATTATAATAAAATCTTTGTCACAGGGGGTCAGCTGACCCTTTGACCCTCCCTTGAATCCACCCTTGGTGACAATTTATGATATTAATGCTTTAGTCCTCGATGTCCTGAGGAACTACTAGTTCTCGCACGACTTTCTTGTTCTTGTCCTCAGGATATCTTCAGGATTGGATGTCCGGTCCCTTAAGGTTTAGTGAAGTGAAACAGGGCGGAATGGCTTTCCCTGGATGTTCTGTATTTAAGGATACCAGGACTGACCTGATGGACATTGCCTGTCCGGAGGTGACAGGTTTGTAGGTTCGTAGGCAGACGCACACAGGTTTTAATAATATCCTCATATATATATATATAATCGAATGATCGAGTAACGCTCACGTCATCAGCAATGAAACTCGAGCCACGGTATTAAATTTGATAATATGTTTTGGTAATGTTTGACACGCCGGGAAATGCTTAATTTGACAGGACTGAACTCGATCCGGTAACTTAACAGTTTTACTGGTAAGACAGTCATTTTAGGGGAATGAAGGATCAAAAAAGTGGTTAAAAATTAACGCTATCCACTGGATTTTAGGGTTAATCCACTGGGTTAAAATTTCAACTCTCAAAATATCACCAAACAGGCAATTGCTTCGTAAAAGTTTAGAAAAATAGAAGCAATTTTCACCGGTCATTCCTTGACGGGCGACTTTCTAGTAGAGGCATAACTGCCTATGTAAAATTATAATCAAACTGTCACTGATTCTATTTACATTTGAAAGTATCAGAATTGGTAATTTTTGCGCAGGATTACCCCTTGAGAAGTTTCTTGCAACGATACTGACGGTACAAAAAATTGTTTGGTTCTATATGGTTCAATTATTGGTCGACTGCATAATTGATCAAAAAAAAAAAAATCCAAGCTGATGTGTGCATCACATGACTTCCTTTTACTCCAATTTAATGTCATTTTCCCATTATTGGCAGTCTTAATGTGATTCAATAGTTTACTCTCTAAATATCACCAACAGTGGCCAAATTGAAATCAGATTTAAAAAAATAATAATAATAAAAGAACAAAAAATCGCCAAATTTGTCGCCAAGTTGGCGACAAAACTTGGCGACCAAAAGACTGGGCGATATGTCGCCAAGTGTCCGCCAAATTATAACACCACTTGAGTTTGCATTGAAATTAACAATGATTTCCCCCCAAAAAGGGGCAAAAGACCCCCTTTAGAGCATTCGAATGCAACCAAAAAGGGTGGTGCACAACTAGACTCCACTAGGAGTCTAAGTACCAAATTTCAACTTTCTAGGACATTCATTTTTGAGTTATGCGACACACATACATACGTACATACAGACGTCACGGGAAAACTCGTTGTAATGAACTCGCGGATCGTCAAAATGGATATTTCGGGTGTCTGTACGTTCCTAGGTATATCCACGTGTGGTCGGGTTGAAAAATAAACTCAACATTCATTCGGGGGTGAACAAAATTGAAATTAAGGCTGATTCTTGAGTGAAAATTTTTTCGCGAATACAATACTTCCTTTTTTGTAAAAGGAAGTAATAATAAACAGATAAAAACTACTGCTTGTTGCTTCAGCGATAACGTGGTCGAAATGTGCATTTAAAATTATTCAATAAAAATTGTTTTGGTGTATTTCGACAGGGGTGCCCATCCCCCTAAAAGTCCAATAGCGACAATTCCCCCCCCCCCCCCCCCAATATCAACCCTCTTTCCTTTCTTTATTATTTGTTTCATAGCTCTCTTTTTTTCATTTTATTCATTTTTTTTAATTATTATTATTTAATTTAAAAATTTCTGTGCTACGTCAATAACATTCCCACACACACACACACAACTTAATAAATAAATGAAATAAAATAGAAACAGAATAAAATAAAATAAACTAATATAAACAGTTTAAATTAAAAATAAACCAATAAATAAATTTTCAAAATTTAAAAAACCCCGCTCAAATATTTTGATAGCTCAACTTGCGCCATAATCCGATATCATCTGTAGGCACCCCTGTATTTCGAATATTTTGAAGGAATTGCCTTTTCAATTTCAATTACAGATTTATTCGCACATTCAAGCCGAACCCGCCAATGTTGAAGATACACGTGATTACAAAAATGAAATACACATTCCAACCATTTGATTGTTGCCGCCGACAATCGACCGAATCCACTCACATCAATCAAAATCCGAGCAGTTTGTACTCTAATTAGATTAGAATTTCTCCTCAAATCTTTAAATCTTCTACCGAAATGCGCCAAAGGCGTCTTTCATTTCACAAATGCTAAAATTGCGACGAAAGTTTTATTTGAAATGATAACGACCTGTAGAGTTGTCTGCGTAGTTGGAATTCTTCGCCGCTCTGATCCTGCCCACTTTGAGACGCACCTGTGTGAGGTAATATAGCGCTCATTTTTATTATAATAACCTTAGCAATTACACACACACACATAAATCTGAAAAAGCTTCAAAATCGCAACCAGAAACTACTAAAATATGGAGCGGTGTAAAGAAAAGTGGTGTAACTCACTTTTTCTTTAAGTGTCTAGTTAAGTTAACAACTAAATTTTCCTCCGTCGAATATGTTATATGGAATAGTGGTGTGCGTAATAGATTATGGAACAGTTTTGATTTAAGGAATTATACATTTTGCGTCATGGATTTTTTTTTATAATACTTTCTGTTTAGCACTTAGTTTCTCAAAATATCATAGAGTGGTATTCAGTAAATTATCGCCCATTAGCCAGGGATAAGGCAGAAATACATGAAATACACCGCCAGCTCAGTCATTTCCAGCCGAGGACTGCAGTTTCATGCTTATTAGCACTCATCAGCCCGGCATAGGAAAGTGACTGAGCTGGAGATGGAAAACCTCTTAAGGAAGCCAAGAGTGCCAAACAAACTGGTAACTAATACAGAATTAGCACAGACCAGACGAGTGACCGAAACAATGGTTCGGTTCAACTCGAAGATTGAAGGCAAGGCAGGTATATTCAGTAAATTATCGCCCATTAGCCAGGGCTAAGGCAGAAATACATGAAATACACCGCCAGTTCAGTCATTTCCAGCCGCGGACTGCAGTTTCGTGCTTATTAACACTCATCAGCCCGGCATAGGAAAGTGACTGAGCTGGAGATGGAAAACCTCTTAAGGAAGCCAAGAGTGCCAAACAAACTGGTAACTAATACAGAATTAGCACAGACCAGACGAGTGACCGAAGCAATGGTTCGGTTCAACTCGAAGATTGAAGGCAAGGCAGGTATATTCAGTAAATTATCGCCCATTAGCCAGGGCTAAGGCAGAAACACGTGAAATACACCGGCAGCTCAGTCATTTCCAGCCGAGGACTGCAGTTTCGTGCTTATTAGCACTCATCAGCCCGGCATAGGAAAGTGACTGAGCTGGAGATGGAAAACCTCTTAAGGAAGCCAAGAGTGCCAAACAAACTGGTAACTAATACAGAATTAGCACAGACCAGACGAGTGACCAAAGCAATGGTTCGGTTCAACTCGAAGATTGAAGGCAAGGCAGTATTCAGTAAATTATCGCCCATTAGCCAAGACTAAGTCAGAAATACATGAAATACACCACCAGCTCTGTCACTTCCAGCAGAGGACTGCAGTTTCGTGCTTATTAGCACTCATCAAACCGTCATAGGAAAGTGACTGAGCTCTCACGGGCATAGGGAGTTGACTAACCTCTTAAGGAAGAGTCCTTAAGAGGTTTTCCATCTCCAGCTCAGTCACTTTCCTATGCCGGGCTGATGAGTGCTAATAAGCACGAAACTGCAGTCTTCGGCTGGAAATGACTGAGCTGGCAGTGTATTTCATGTATTTCTGCTTTAGCCCTGGCTAATGGGCGATAATTTACTGAATACCACCTCAAAATCTTAGCTGCATTGATGCATAATACTTTGTTTAAGCAGTGAAAATATGTACAGTCCAGTAAAAATATTTGTATTTTTGTACAACAACTTAAAATCAATAAAGAACAAGTGTAGGTACGATGAAGAAAGCAAAAACAATAAATAAGTAAACCAAAAAAAAAAGCAACTGAGTTTAAATTTACAAATTTCCTACAAAAAAAAAAAACAGCTATTGATATTTGGTTTTTACTGCGAAAACACGTTCCTGATTGTTGATTGACTCGCGGATAATCCGCCCCGCGGATAATCCGCTCGCGGATATTCGGGAGTTTACTGTGCTTAGATTTCAATTGATGCGAGTGGATTCGACAGTAGTACGAAATTGACAGTTCACTTGTGGGGATCGTGCAAGGCGCAAGGGTACGTGCCAGATTGCCGTGCCGAGTGGGGTTGAGGGGCTGGGTTTCTGATGGAAATGTACTATCAAATAAACACAAATCTCTGTTCATAAGCCAAATTCCTTTTATAAACTGTAAGCATCATCTATTACCTTAAAAGCTTAAGGTATTATCAAAAGTTGCGCGGAAAAAAGGGGAAATACTCATTTCTTTTTTTCGAGCCAGGTTCGATATGGCAACACAGAGTACTTGTTGGACAGAATTTGTTGTTCTATTCAAAGAGGTAAGAAAGGAGAAAACTCACCCAAAAATTTACTTTACACTGTTAAAACTGCGGATTGCATATGGCACCCTTTTAAATGAAACGTCGTAGCACCAGCAGCACCCCGTCAAGGGTGCCATTTGGCTCCGTGTGGCACCCTTTGACACCTCTAAGGGCACCACTTGGCTCCCTCTGGCATCCTTAAGGGAAACACAGGGAGCCCAGTGGTACCCTTAAAGAGGTGTAGCTGATTCTACGACGTTTCAGCCGCAAAGGTGCCATACGTGGCAGTGAGAAGCAAACGGATGCTAGTGCTAAAATTAAAAGTATGGAGGTAACCAGTACAGATGGTGTGAAACTCTGCTCTGTCTTGGGGCAAGAGGTACTACTAGTAGCCCTGGTAGGTGCTGCTATACATCATGATTCAGAAAAGCTTTTCAATGAAAGTCTACCAGGACCAGAACTTTAAGCGCGTTTTACTCAAAACTTGAAAATGTCCACTTACATCCCTTTGATTGAAACTGTCTTATATGCAACTAGGGGGCTATCGCCCCCTGCTCGCTATCGCTCGCCAACCCCCGGAACTGCTTACGCAGTTCCCTGTGGATCGCTTCGCGATCCATGCTCGCTTCGCTCGCTCGCTGTATGCCAATACATTAGCCTAGCTAAAATTTTCCGTAAAAATTAAAGTTGGTAATTGCATTTAGGTCACCATCCATTTAACCAATATGAAAATTACGTTCATAATGTTAATTTGTCTGCTTTAGCCAGATTTTCGACAGTTTAACTTTGCTGTATGTAAGATGACTGCCTTGGCAATGTGCACAACTTTACCATTATAGATACAAAAGTGTCTGTCATTGCTTTGGAGAGATTGCACTTCTACCTGTTGGTCCGCGGAAGGTATTTTATTTCCCTTCTACCACCCATTGGAAAACCAATGAAGGCATTCCCCTATCCGCCACCTGGGGACGCGCCCTCTAGGGGTTACAGGCTCCCCCGAGGGATGTATTTACATTATTTACACTCTTATATATATTTACATATTTACACTCTTATATATTCTAATCTGAGAAAACTTCCTCATATACACAATTAAAAATGTCCCGTTTGGGAGCCACAACTGACACTGCTTCAAAAGATCTTGTTCTTGATAATGCCACATAGAGCTGGCCATGACTAAAAACAGGCTCAGAGAGCACCAAACATATTTTCTCAAACGTTTGTCCTTCTTGTTGTTATTCTGAATCCTTGCCACGTCACGAACAAAAAATGGTTTAACTAAAAACGCGAAAACTCGCCAAGGCTACTTTGCTTGCACAATACTAAAACTACTATAACCCTAAACAAATTTGGCGAAACCTTTCAGCTGAGAATAAAAGGAATAAAGTAAATTCTTTCTCGGTTATTCATTTTGAACTGAACTGTCGTACTGAAGCAGAGAATAGACGACGCTCAAAGCGCCTACGCGTTCAAAACAACATTGCCGATGAACATGATTGTGGAGCAATGTGTGAAGAATGCGTGCTCTTTATTGGCAGAAAGAGCGTAATACTGCAAATAAATATACTAAATGTTGCCATGACGGAAAGGTGCGGTTACCGGCATTGTGTGACGCACCTGATCTGTTGAAGGAACTGCTGACTGAAAATTCCCCAGCCGCTAAAAATTATCGGCAGCGAATCAGAGAATACAACTCTGGAAATGGCTCGTCTTAAATTGGATTCAAGAACGGTTTCCTGCCTTCTTTGAGCTTTTCTTTGCTGATTAAGGTTAAATGGGCCACAGCCCGACTCAAACTCATCTCAAAAAAAAAAAAAGTTCGTTGAGTATTCTGTGATTCAAGATTTCAAAACAACGTAGAAGTTTGTTTACATGATTTATCGGCGAAGTGTTGCCAACAGAGGTTTAGAAATTCACCCCTTCATTTGCCGGCACGTAAGAGAATTATATATATAGACTAGCAGTTTTAACAGCGTATAATGTAGAGTGAAGAAAAACTGGAGTTTTCAACTTTTCAACGTAGTTTTGCAGAAACACTGCAAAGATCGACTTTTTGCCATTCCTCCCTGTGGTCTTCAACTGCAAAAAAAAAAAAAAAAAATTCTCATGGTATGGTAAATTTTTTTTCCACGTTTCACCAACTGTTCACCGCTTTTTTCAAGTAAAGAAACATGTCTGGGACGGAAATCTTACTTTTGTGGTCATATCTTTCTTTTGGAATTCCATCGGGCGGGTAAAAAGGGTGAATTCGAAGAAACTGAAGAAATAGTACCCTCAAGCGGTCTGCTTTCCGCTTTGATGGTTTTTAATTAGAACGCCGGATTCGGAACCAAATGAAGCGCGAATGCAGAATAAACAAAGGCGGGGAGGACAGAAAAAAATCGGGGAAAAAAGGTTCCATTTGGGCAGGATGTGGGGTTGATTGCTTTCTTTTCCATCAATGCTTCAAGGGAGGTGGGCTTTTAGAATCGGAACGTAGTACAAAGAAAAGAGAAGACATGAAAAGCACGTGTCAGTGTTTTCTGCAACAGTGTGAAATTATTTTTTTTCTGGGAGGGAAATTGCAGTCTTATTTTTTTTCCCCCGCACTTTTGATTGAGTTCGCATTTTTTCTTCTTCTTTTTTTGTCTTGAGATTACTGAGGGGGGGTTAAAAAACTCCCATTACACTAGTGATTACGTTTTTAATTTGCAAAGGAATGTGGGTTACAACTTTTTCTTTTCTCCCCATTTTCATAGATTTAGATATAAGACGGAAAAGAGAAAAAGATATTGAACAAAAAATTTGGGAAAGTGAAAGTTTTAACTGTCGCAGAGACGAAAAATGAGGTATATCTCTGTGAAAATCGATTCATTTTTCTCGACAAAGAATTAATTTTTCAGACATTTGTCACCTACACCAAGGGTCTCCAATCGTTCTTACTCAAGAGCTACATTGGAAGTTTTTGGAAGCGGGATGAGCCAACAGTACTTCAGTTTAGATGATTTAGTTAGCGCTAGAGCCCCCCCCCCTTTTCCACCAATGATCTTTCTAAATTAAGCTTTTAGTTGGGGATTATTAGATTTCTTGGACTTAGTTTTCTTCAAAACTGCTTAAAATGAAATATACTAGCAATATCAAAATGCATTTTTTTTTCAAATGTAAGTAGGGTTGCCAGATTCAAGAACAGTTAATACGGGACAGGCTTTAAGGTATGAAAGGGGGTATGAACATATTTTACAAGTGGTTGAGGGCACTTAACTGGTTATGGTGTATTTTTAATGGGTGATAAATAATAATGTTTTAATAGTTTTCGAAGGATTCCTCTCCAGATGTTTATGGTTGAGGACATTTTTGGAGGAACTCTAACTCACAGAATAAAGCAAGTAATGTAACGAAGTTCGGTATACAGATCGACGTTGATAGCAACAGGTGCTAATTAGTTTAGTCACATTTTTCGTTTTATTTAATTTTTTTACCTTAAAATACTGTCTAGTGTTGTAAAATATTGTAATTAGTTTGAATACGGGACCCAAGCCGTCCCGTATGGAAGTTCCCCGGGACGCGGTAAGACCCCTATAGTGGAGGAGCCGACGCATCCGCCATTTTGGAGCAAACTTGATCCAGTGCTTCGTAGCGATAGCATTGCTGCTGATGTTTACGTTTCTTTAACATGTGTTAAATCGAGTCAAATGGGTGGTTGTTTAGCTGTTAATTGTGTAAACAGCTCTAAAAAAGGATTTCAGCTGTTCAGATTTCCAGCAGATGCAGAAAGAATAAAGAAATGGATAAATAATTGCCCGCGAAGTGACTGGCAGCCTGGAAACGACGCCAACTGTTTCCAAAATTTCGCCAATGTTCACCTTCGCTCTCCGACTCTCTCGTTCCCTGTTGGGCGAATAATTGTCAATAAAGGTAGCTTTCCCTGTCGTACGCTTGCTCCAAAATGGCGGATGCGTCGGCCTCTCCAGTTATAGGGGCTCTAGGACGCGGGACCCTTTTTCAAATTACGGGACTGTCCCTTGAAATCCGGGAGGACGTCTGGCAACCCTGGTTGTAAGTTGCCAGTTGATCGGACAAAATGCCAGAGGGGATGTAGCTCGATCATCGTAGGTTGGAAATCCCTGCTCTTTACTACCTGAAGGTCATTTGAGGTAGTGAGAAGCAAAGGGATGCAAGTGGCAAAATTAAAAATTTGGATGTCACCAGTACACAAATGGTAGGTGAAGCTCTCCTCTGTCTTGGGGCAAGAGATGGTACTAGTAGCCCTGGTAGGTGCTGCTCTACAGCATGATTTAGAAGAAAAAAATCAATGAAAGTCTACTCAGGATCTGATCTTTAAACGCGTTTTACTCGAAACTTAAAATAGTTCCCTTGCATTCCTTTGCTTCTCACTGCCTCATATTGCTTTATTTGGGATTAGTGGTACCCGCACGGCTTTGCCCGTAGTAGAAAAATTTAAAGATCTTCTGGTTCGCTTGTATATTTACAAATAATGTATGGTCAATTTCTCGCCAACTGGCTTGTGCCCATGTTACGGTTCCACATTATGATAATTTCGTAATTTATTCGTCCATCATTTTGTTCTTAAAATTGGAATAGAAAGAGAACCACATCGAATTTTCGAAAAATCGCTTCGAGGTGCACCCCTTCCCCCCCCCCACCCCCACCCCCATGCTACTACTAATTCTGTGCCAAATTTCATGAAAATAGGTCGAACGGTCTAGGCGCTATGCGCGTCACAGAAATGCTGACAGACAGAGAGAGATCCGGACAGAGAGATTTTCAGCTTTATTATTAGTAAAGAAGATATTAATCCGTAGATAAAAGGCAGCCAAGAACAGGAAAAGTAACTTACAATTCAAATTCAATCATACAACAAAAACAACAATTCAAAATCAAAAAGAAATCTATAAAGTAGAGGATTTCACGATTGTGGCAGAGTCAAAGAGAAAATCATTTCAGGGAGTCCATGACAGATCGCGCAGTCCAATAAAGTTTTCCGAGTAATTTTAGGTTTTGATCAGTTGGGTCAAGTTTAGAGCAGGAGAGGAGATGAGCAGCATTCATGTTACCAAAACCGCGTTTGTAAGATGACTTCGTCGTTCCTGAGAATAGAATGACCATAAGGTTTATGTGCCAGAAATATGGTTATGTTGTTACATATGAGGTAGTGAGAAGCAAAGGGATGCAAGTGGCAAAATTAAAAATTTGGAGATGACCAGTACACATGGTAGGTGAACCTCTCCTCTGTCTTGGGGCAAGAGATGGTACTAGTAGCCCTGGTAGGTGCTGCTATATAGCAAGATTTAGAAAAAAAACTGTACGTTGAAAGTTGATGCGCATATTTTACGAATATTAGCATCACACTGCGCATTATTTCACTTTATGCTCCCAGAACCATAAACTTGGCATAAATCTGAAAAGGAATAAGTTATGTGGGTGTCCGACTAATTCATTCAGTTACTTATCCTTAGAAGTGTGGTGCAGTTTACATTTTCCCTAATCTTAAGACACATAAAACAAATGGGTGAAATACATATTTATGTACACGGAGCATGAAAGTGCAGAACTACAAATTTTAAACTAAATAAATCATTGTTTTAGTTTCAGTGGTGGAACCAATCTGTCAAAGAAAATCTCTTGCTAAACATGACACTTGATACCTTTTAAAAATATGAGGCAGTGAGAAGCAAAGGGGTGTAAGTGACAAAATTAAAAATTTGAAGACAACTAGTATAAAAAGTAGGTGAACCTCTCCTCTGTCTTGGGGCAAGAGATGGTACCAGTAGCCCTGGTAGGTGCTGCTCTACAGCATGATTTAGGAAAAAAAAAGTCAATGAAAGCCTACCTAGGATCTGATCTTTTGAGCGTTTTTCTCGAAATTTAAAATAGTCCCTTGCATCTTTTTGCTTCTCACTGCTTCTTTTGTAGTTTTTCCTTCAATGAAGACATGCAGTACAGGGGTGCCCACAAGGGGGGATTATGGCGCAAGTTGCGCCATCAAAATGGGGGGGGGGGATTTTTAAAATTGGTTTTTATTTATGTATTTATTGATTTATTTTTAATTTAAATTAATATTTATTTTATTTTATTATGTTTATTTTTTATTTCATTTATTTAGTTTGTGTATGTGTGTCATTGGCGTAGCACAGAAATTTTCTAATAAAATAATAATAATAATTAAAAATATTTAAATACATAAATAAATAAAAAATATTTAATAGAAAAAATATATAAAAAATATATTAAAAATGAAAAAAAATAAAAATTATTTTGAAAAATAAATAAATAAAATAAAAAAGAGCTAAAAACAAAAGGGGGGAGAGAGTTGAAGAAAATTTGTGGGGGGGGGGGGAATTTGCGCCATTGAACTTGCGGGGAGATGGGCACCCCTGATGCAGTATATGAAGAATTATATGTGCACAGCGCTGATATCGTTCACATTTCACGCTTTTAATACTATCTGGTATTTTGAGTAAATGGCAGTGACGCCGCGAAGGGGTGTAAAGACACTACCAAAGGCATTAGTTTCAACATTATTGACAATTCTAAATATTGTGGTTTATGCACATGTAAAAACTGTCTTGATCAAAATATCCCACCAGATGGTTAATTCTAGCTGCGCTAGTGGTACATAGTATTTTTAGTTCCTTTTACAAAAAAGGAAGTACTGTATTCGCGAAAAAAATTTCACTCAAAAATCGACCTTAATTTCCATTTTACTCACCCCCGAATGAATGTTGAGTTTTTTTTTTCGACACAACCACACGTGGATATATGCCTAGGAACGTAAAGACACCCGAAATATCCATTTTGAAGACCCCCGAGTTAATTACAACGAATTTTCTCGTGACGTCCGTATGTACGTATGTATGTGCGTATGGGTGTATGTATCACGCATAACTCAAAAACGGTATGACCTAGAAAGTTGAAATTTGACACGTAGACTCCTAGTGAGGTCTAGTTGTGCACCTTCTCTTTTGGTTGCATTTGGATGTTTCTAAGGGGGTCTTTCGCCCCTTTTTCTTTGGGGGGGGGGATCATTGTTAATTTCGATGTAAACTCAAGTGGTGTTATAATTTGTCGGACACTTGGAGATATATCGCCAGTCTTTTGGTCGCCAACTTGACGATTTTTTTTTTAAATTTGGTTTCGTTTTGGCCATTGTTGGTGATATTTCGAGAGTAAACAATTGAGTCACATTAAAATTGCCAATTATATGAAAATGACATTAAATTGAAGTAAAAGGAAGTCATGTGATTCACACATCAGCTAGTTAAATAACATGTTTCGGTATTTTAAAACTCTGTTGATTACTTGGTGTTTTAAAAAAAGAACTGTTTAGACGTTTTTCACAATGTGTTAACTGTATAATACTTTTTGAAAAGTTGCTGTGCTCACTGTTCATCCTTTCAAATCCTTCCCTTCACGTTAAAATTTATGTAGCCTTCATAATTTTCCAATTTCTTGAACGAAACCTTCAATTACTCGAAACTAAAACATATAAAGTTACCATAATTTACATTAGCTAAATCTGTCATCATAATTAGGAGTGGGGGAAGAGGAGAGTTAGGTCGGCAACTTTGATCGCATTTAGTGAGTAATCATTTGGTCATGTTTTAATTTATAGAGCTTTACATAATTTTCGAAGAGTTCATTTGTGTTTAAAGAAATTATTCGAAGAACTTGACATCAGTGGCGCAGTGAAGGGGGGGGGGATGAAAGCACCCCCTAGAGCCATTGGTTTTAGCGTAATTGCAAATTCTAATACAGTAGTTTATGCATATGAAATTGCTGTTTTGATCAAAAACCCCCTTCAAGAAGACATTTTTGATCAAAAAATCCCCTCTAAAAGGTATTTTTGATTTAAAAAAAAAAAAAAAAAACCCTCCAGAAGTTATTTTTCATCAAAAAAAAAAAAAAAAACCCCTCCATAAGGTATTTCTGGCTGCGCTAGTGCTTAACATAAAATGTACGAAGAATTGTTTTGAAAATCACAAGCTCTTCAGTAACGTGATAATTACCGTTTAGAATCGGAATGAACAATCTGATTGTAATTCTGCCGTAGAAAAGTAAAGAGTAGTATCTGCAGAAATGTGTTTTTGATATATTTGAAGAAACGCTTTTTGGGTTCCTACTAACGATAGGGAAATGTTGGAATTAGACATTGTTTTTGAGTTTTTTTTTTTGAGCAATCACGATTGCTTATTGCTTTTATTTGACTGTTTTGATGTCCTATGATTTATTTTCCCACCAGCATCCTCTGCAGCACCACCGTCGACCGGCCGCCTCACGATGCTGCTCCTCTAGCGAAAACCGTCTCCAGTTTGCGTCCATATTCTGCACTTACACGCAAACATACACGCACCTACACATACACACACTCAAACACATACACACACACACACGCATACATACATACAGACACCTACACATACACGCCTACACACAACTCATGCCTGCACACAGACACAAACACATATGCCTACGCACACATACACCATACACATTGCCCCCCCCCACACACTAACACTCATACACACAACTACCCACACACTCATACCTGCACGCAGACACAAACACACATGCCTACACACATACACATACCCCCTACACACAAACACATACACGCACGTACACACGCACACAAACACATACACACACTCAAACACATATACACACCTATACATACAGACACCTACACATACACACAACTACCCACACACTCATACCTGCACGCAGACACAAACACATATGCCTACACACATACACATACCCCTACACACAAATACACATACCCCCCACACACACATAAGCACACACGCCTACATACACACACACACTCGTGATTGCGAAAAACATAACTTGAATTCAAGATGTCAAAATTAAAATTAATTTTTACTTTTTTTTTGTTTTTCTAGCGGAAACCAAGAAAGCAAGCTTGTACAATAAAGCTTAAGTATAATACACGAGAAAAATGCAAATAAGTGAAAAAATTGCATATAGTGCTCTTTACCTTCCTACGACAAAACTAATAACAGAAAGTGATGCTTGATAATAACATTATTCATGTTAGAAATAAATAAATACCTTTGTGCGGAAAAGTGCATGGTGATCAACAACGTTTTTGACTCCAGTAAAAGCTACTGGACGTCTTTTCCTCCAAAAGCTCACTATTTGCATTGCAAAAGAGGTTCCCTGAAGCCTCGAAACAAGTGTGTGTAATAATCTGCTAATTTTGTGGGTCAAAACGTTGTTGAACACCATTTATTATTCATGTTGCTCTATTCAAATCTATAATTACAGCAGGGAGTTTCTTTATTCATTTATTTATTATTTATTTATTTATTTATTTATTTTGAGAAATGACGAATTGCTTATTTAATCGCACCTGACCGTTTCTGATGTTCCTATGATTTTTCAGATTACCATGGCTACGAGAGTAAGTCTAGCTCGTTGTTTTTAATTTTTATTTAGGGAAAATAATTTTCATCGTCATGATTAAAAATCGTCTGCGTTCATTCAAGGCTTAACTCAATCAAATTTTACATTTAATAAAAATAATTTTTTTTTTCTGAGGAAAATTAGGTTTTTTCAGTAAAAACATCTGCATAGCTGAACTTAGCAGCAAAACTTTACCAAAATACAAAATTTCCAGATTAAATTCCCATCGTTTAAGAGTGATAAGATATAAAAATATCATAATGGTATACGCTGCAAATGTAATCTTTACGAAAAGAATAAGAATGAAAATTGGCCATAATATCTATATCTTTGTTACCGCATCCTAAATACCAAATCCTAGTCATAATTTGACAAGTGTGAATTTCTTCTCAATTTCCATTCCATCCCATTTGTGGAAGCGAGAAACCCAACGAGTAGGGTTCTATCGCAATTCGTGATTGCGAAAACCATAATTTGAATTCAAGACGTCAAGATAGAAATGAGCGCTAAGGGTCAAGATGCTGGATTTTTTTTTTTTTTTTTCAATTCGACATTTTTTTTTAAATTTGAGAGTAGGAACATTGGTTTTTACAAGGGGAAAGAAATTCACAATCATACACTTCAACAATAAGTTTATTCAAGTACTCTCAAACAAAAATTTACAATGCAAACAAACTAGACTAAATGACAAAACTTACACTTTACACGACTTTCTACAAAGTATCAAATTGAAAATAAATATTTTTTACACATACGGTTTTTCTTCGACTTAGGAACTCGTATTTCGCCTCTTCAACGAGATTTTTAACACAATTTACACGTTTAAAACTACTATGAACAATAAAATATTTTTTACGATTTTTTGCATGTTTATACAAGTAAAGTTCACTCATATCACACAAAAATATAAAAATATTGCTTAAATTTGACTAATTTATGAACAGCATAGAAGCTTGTGCATAAAATTAGAGGTACTTTTAGATTTTCACGGCCTTCTCGGTAAATCGTCGAATTAATTAAAAAAAGGGTAGACGAACTAACACTTTAACTTTTGACTTCTTTTTTCCACATTTGACGAACCACTTCGGTACAAGGCTTCGGTAGAGTTCTAATTTGGCGATAATCCTGGCGTCGTTTAGATGGCGGGGGCCGTGTAAATCAAGCAGTGCCGAGGCTTCTTATTAATAGATTTTGTCATCAGTGAGATCTTTATTGTTGACTTAAACAATTGCTGTGGACTTCGTAGGAACTGACTTGTGATAAGGAGCATTTTCTGATGACCCAACCAGAGTGATTCCTGACTGCTTAATTCCTGAATATATTCATTTTCACGCTGATTTACAACCAGAACACAGTTATGGAAAGATTGTTATGAAGCACAACCATTTCGTCAGCATGATTTAGGCCATCATTTTCCTTTTTAGAAAAATACAAAAATCCAGTTTTTCAGTGCAAAATTTACCGAAATTAAACTTGGCTGTCATTTGAAAAGAGTTAATTCGGTTGCTTCAGCAAACTCTTGAGCATCGCTGAAAAGACGTTCAAGCATTTAACACTTAAGTACTTGACACTTGCACTTGGCATCACGAAATCATTTGCTGGTGTTTTAATATCTGCGATCTTTAATTTTGACGAATTATTCCAAAGGAGTTATTCACCAGTGGCCCAATGGGTTCCGGAGCAACCACCAATGGGTTCATTCTCATTAGTAAGGTCTCACGATTTCAACAGATAGTAGGTCTCATTAACCGATGTTTGCACTTAGAAAAACCCACCTTTACTTATAGGCGTTATATATATAGTAAAACCTCGATGCAGTACCTAAGAGAACCCAATACAATCATTGATCTCGATATACCGATGTATCGCAGAGATATATCGTTATATCGAGAGGTGATATACTTTTGATTTAAAAAATTATGTGGCTTTTTTGTGTATGACACAATTTTCAGGAAAAAAAAAGAAGAAACACACCACACAACAGGCGGAAACTGGACACCAAGAAGAAAACATTGAACATCCTTGATTGGATGTTTGAAATGTAATTGCTATTATAAGAGTATTTGGAAATAAGAATTATACTTGGAGAACAATTCAAGTGTTCCATTACAATATTTCAAATTACCAAATAATTTGCACGGCAATCACAGGAGATGGTTGGCGGATTTATAAGTTTGGGGGCCCCTCTGCCTATCACAACACTAAGTAAAATATTTACCCGGTGCATTTTTGAATTTCCTTCAAGGCTCCTATGCTCGTGGGGCCCCTTGAAATAGCGACATGGAAAATCCGCCATTGTATGTTGTGCACAAATTCATGGCTGCCTCAAAATGTTATTGTAGATAGCTTTTTCGTTGTATCGGATCGATCTGGAGCGAGGTTTTACTGTATACATCACATGCATGTGATCTTAGAACATTAAGTGCATCGGGAAGCTCAGAAACTAATATTCTTTTGTTCAGTTCCGGAATGAAATTGTAGAAAACATTTCTACAAAATCGGTCTTGTTCCGAAGACGATTGCACCATCTTCGAAATGATCACATAAAAGTGTCATTGTGAATATGAAAGCTCTACATTTATGGATTGACTGGATTGCAGCGTTGCAATCAAGAAGGTCCAGTTTTTCTAGAAACAATGACTAATTCGATTCTTTGGAGTCTCTTGGCAATTGCCAGCACTGCCAACACAGCAATAGATGAATTTGTCTTTTTCAAAAGCACTAATTGTTCGCTTCCGCCATCTTGAAGTTAGACTGATTCATTTTCTGAACGGTGCCTGTGGATTCCCGTAGCAGAAGAGAATGCAGAAACAGAAGTAGGATCTTATCGACTGTATAGCTTGAGGACCTGTTGACGATATTTTCCTTATGTTTTGTTGATCCTGTAAGAAAATAAGAAATGCGTTTTAGTGAAATTTTTATTTTAAATTTTTGATTTTGAACTAGAAAATTATGGTCAGAAAGCAAATTGATTACACATAACAATGAACCTATATTTAAAAAACTGATATCTTGAGTATAAATTTGAGGGCGGAGGGGGGGGGGGGGAGTGTTCAAATTCGGAGAGTCGCGGAGGGCCATAAAAATCTGTTTGTGCTAGTTAAATCGGTAAATTTAAAAGTTCTATGGTAGATCGTTGAACTGTACAGACAGCAGGATAAAATCGCCTGATGACCAGGCTCTTTATTTGGGGGATTGACGCAATAGTCAACTCCCCCTCTCCCTGAATCTTAGAAACATAATATAATTGCAAATTTTTAAATGGATTTTTTCATATAAAATGTACTGAATATACACCCTTTGAATGTCATTTCAAAGATTCTACATGAAAACCGTTGAAATGAGGTGGTCGACTGGTGATACATGTCTCAATAATTAAGTCAGTTATCGAAGGTATGAGTAAGGGGCAACGATGTCCTACCGAAGATTTCACCCAGAATCCATTGCCGTATCTCCAGATGTACTTATTTGCTACATCAAACTTCCAGTCATTGATTTTTTTTTTTTTTTTTTTTTGGTTCCAAAAAAAAAAAATAATAATAATAATAATTAAAAATAATTTGAATTTTGACATCTGGGAATTCAAATTATGTTTTTCGCGATCAGGAGGGTGTGTGTGTATTTAGGCGTGTGTGTTTGTGTCTGTGTGCAGGCATGAGTGCGTGGGTATGTGTCTGTGTGTGTGTATGCATGCGTGTGTGTGTAGGATATGGACGCAACCTGGAGAGTTTTCGCTAGAGCAGCAGCATCCGTTGGGCCCGGTCGACGGTGGTGGTGCAGAGGAAGACGGGGGGAAGGGGGATAAAATCATAGGAATTCAAAACAGTCAAATGAGAACAAAAAAAAAGGTAACTGCAGCTCCTGAATTAAGCAGTTTTTGATTTAGCTACAAAATCAGTCATGTTTTTAAGGTTAAAGAAATAAACAACTTACTCGTTGGAGACTTTCGGTCCTTTTGTTCAATGTCATCATTTTCCTTCTGGTACCAATAGGGGTCGTTAGGAACCGGCCTGTAGAAGGGGTCATTGGAAGAGACAGGACCTACAGTCGGATACCGATTCCCGTGTGATACGGGACAATCCTAAATCAGGACAGGATGCTGAAACAGAAAAAGTTGAATATTAACAGAAATAATTAACAATCTTTGGTTAATGGAAAAAATTAAGTTAACTTTTTTCTGATGTATTTATTTATATATTTGTTTCTATGGGTTTTGTTGGTATATTCTATAATAATTAAAATTTTGTTAATTAATTTCTGCAATAAAAGAGATGTACAGTTTTGTAGCAGATTGAATAAAATGAAAAATAATGCAGAATAGAAGGATTAAGTGAAGAAATCATTGACGAATAAATGATGCATCAATTGACGAAGTATGCCTATTTTGCAATAGTAATAATAATACTACTAATAATAATAGTTATCGTTATTTATTACTATTACTATTATTCTTAAGGAAATGAAATAAAGGGCAGGACAAGAGTTTTCAAAAGTCCTGTTTCACAGTTTTCCTTAAAAATGCAATGCTGCAGGGAAACCCATATTTTTTAACTTATTCCATTTATATTCAATAGTTTAGGCATGGAAAGAGTCAAAAAAAAAAAAAGCAATTTCTTGTAGTGCTGTTCCATAATTAAAATCTTAGACAAAGATACCAGTTCGTCCCCCGGAAAAACCTGCTTTTTCCGATTACAAAACATTTCATATGATTATGATAATATTTGTCGGAAAAATCTTCATTGCCAAGTTTCTGTCCAAGTCCCCACACGAGAGCACGTCCACGAATTAATAATCCAACAGAGATAAATTGGTCAACTTCCCACGCATGTGCAGCGTCATTCGAAAAAGCAGCGTGGGATTGAATCCAGCCTTGACATTATCATCTTAACTGCTTCTCGCTTTAACGGTATGTTTCGGGGGGTTCTGCTCTTCAGAAGTTAGAATGTAGCTGTCTTCGCAATTCATGATCGCGGGGGGGGGGGGGGGTCTGTGGCGTTAGGATAACGACGCCCTTCGGCGCTTGCATAGACACGTGGGGCGTTATTACGAAACCTGCTGTCCTAATATAATGTAAAATGAATAAATGTTGCATGTAGTTTGCAAAACATGTTTTTTTTTTCTTAATTTTTATTATTTGGTCCAAGTATAGAAAGAGTTTTGAAATGAACACAATGTTACTTCCGTCAAAAGTAACACAAATCGGACCTAAACTTGGGGTCCTTCAAGGAGGGGGGAGGGATGAATGAAAAAAAATAACTCTTAACCAATTCAAGTAAATTAGCTATTTTTGGGAGCGAGGGAATCCCCGTCAGTAGCTTTTTGAAAATGATTTTTTTTCTTTTAGCTTTCGAAAACATTTTTCTTCCAAATCGAAATGAGCTTCTCTCTTTGGCATTCACATCTGTAAGCTCATTTCTTTTACATTGAAAAAGGCGTTCCTTGCAACGCCGAAACACCTGTCTGCAGCAATCTAATTTGTGCAATTTGACGTTGTAATTATTTACATTTTATGCATAAAGGTATTTATCTAACTTAATGTTTCCTGTTTTTGTTATACAATAAAGCATCATTTATTCATGCGGACTGACGTGAACCGATGTATAAATGAAAACTACACAAGGGCGGATTCAGGGGAGGGTCAAAGGGTTAGCTGACCCCCCTGTGAAACGAATTTTATTAAGATTATTTTTAAATTTCAATTCTTTAAATCCAAAAAATTATCAAGAGGAATCAATTTTAACCTTTTTTTGCTTGATTTTGTTAGGTATTTCTTCTCAGCGCGTCGTAATTTACAGGATTGATTTGGTTAATTTACTGACTATAGCTATTTTGAGATTTTGTACATTTTCCATCTCGATTGAGTTTAACGTTTTTTCCTCTTCCACCTCAAACCACATGTCATGTGTGCGTGTGTGTTCTTTTTTCAGCTATTTCATAGCTGTAATCTCATATGTTCAAAGCTTATGGTAACGTGACTAGCCTGTCTAGCTTAAAGAAATATGACTTTTGATGAAATTTTGAGAGAATATGATCCATGGCGCAGGCTACGCCATTGAAAATCTTAGCGAGGGGGGGGGGGGAATGTAAAGGGTTTTTCTCTCATTAGGGGCGGGGGGGGGGATGGGTGCAAATAACCCTAGGATGAATGGACACCCGTGCTTAATTGATACATTTTTATGTAGGCGGCATAACGTTGGTCATTGAAACTTGACCCCCTTATGAAAATTTCTGAATCCGCCCCTGATAACTACATATAACCGAAACATTTAAAAAACGCTTCGATTTTTACAAGTTTTACCCTACAAATGCATTATTATTTAAAAGCACTTATAAGGTTACAAAGATTTTAAAATCTTAATATATAAAAATCAATGTCCTGAGATAACATATATACATATATATATGTATATATCAACGCACAGCCGAAACTGCTGAAGCTTCAGACTTGAAATTTGGCAAGCATGTCCGCATGATTACAAAAGTAACCACTAAGAAAGGATTTTTCGAAATCTCAATTAGTTCGGGAGAAATTAATTAAAACCCCTTAATTTCTGAGAAATTAAAAACCTGTCATTGAAATTCAAATCTCTTATTTTCGAAGGCTTTCCTCCATTCAAATCATTATTCAGTACTTCATCTCAACTTTTGGTCGATAGCGAACTATAAATTTGATATTGTTTTTGTTTCTCACGTGATTCTTGGAGGCTTTTCTCAAGTCAAATCATAATGTTCCTGTCTTTTGCTTTTATATTTTTCAAAACTAGAAACGAAGTTTTTAAGAACATCATCACAGGCGGACTATCCTTTTGAATTTAGAAGAGTGCAGTTTCATGTTAAAGTTTGCTTTGCAATAACCATTAATAAGTCACAAGGACAGACATTACAAGTAGCAGTGATCGATTTAAGAGAAGACTTTTTTTCACACGACCAATGTTATGTAGCTTGCTCCAAAGCCAGTTCACCAAGCAGTTTAATAATTTTAGCACCAGAAAAAAAATAATAAAATATTGTATACAAAGAAGTTCTAGCATAAACATAGGTATAACAATAAAATGTGGATGACCTCTGTTTGCAAAGATAATCAATACTTTAAAAGGATCGTTAATAACAGTTAAAGATCGGTTAAGGACAAGGACATATATATATAAGGAGTCCAGGTTCCCCTGGATACTCCCCAAATTAGAAAAAGTTATATGTAATAAGTAATTATTAAAGGCGATTTTCGAAACTAGGTGCACCAAGCACTGTTAACCCCTGCTAATTCCATTACCCGAGCAATGCCGGGTACGGGAATGCTAGTAACTAATATAAATCAATCTAATAGTTTCATCTCTAAAGACATTAATTGAATTTTTAAGTAAAACTTTTATGAGAAATAAGTAATTCATCACATTAAAAACCAAAAAAGAAAATTTTAGCGCATACAAGACTTACCAAGTTTGGTTATTTTCATTCCAAACAGTATCGGGTCCTCTCCCCTTTTGCAGCTGTGCCCTGCTTCTTTTATGTACGCTTCCCTGCCACTCTGCAATACTTTCCCTGACTGGTAAAAGAAACAAAAGAAAAATAATTATAATTCAAGTGATCAAAAATCATGTTTAAGTTCATGATAATAATTGTTAGTGAATAATAATCACACATGGTAACAACTGTTAAAATAGAAGTAATTTTATTCGATTCGTAACATATTTGTTAGTTTTAAAAGTTAACTTTAATTGTAGTGGCAACACATAATTTGTCGTTGTTAATAGCAGCAGTATTAAGTTAACTTTAAAATTTCAGTTGTTAGTTATTGAACCAGCGTTTTATAAATAAACTAATGGTACCCGCACGGCTTTGCCCGTAGTTGAAAATTAAAAGGTTATTCGGTTCGCCTGTATATTTACAAATAATGGATGACGAATTTCTCGCCAATTGGCTATGATCATTCGCTCTCCCGTTCCACGTCATGATAATTTCGTAATTTACTTGTCCACCTTATGATAATTTTGCTCCGGAAAGTGTTCTTAAAATTGAAATAGAAAAAGAACAAAATCGAATTTTCGAAAAATCGCTTCGAAGTGCACACCCCCATGCTACAAACTAACATTGTGCCAAATTTCATGAAAATCGGCCGAACAGTCTAGGCGCTATGCGCGTCACAGACATCCTACAGACATCCAGACAGAGAGACTTTAAGCTTTATTATTAGTAAAGATTATCAATTTATAATGGCAGTAATTCTACTTTTTGAGCGGGAACGCTAAAGAGAAACTTAATTACCTGAGGTAACACAACTTTAATGGACAGCTATTCGATTAAATTCGATCAATAAAATTCAATTCTATTAATTTAGATTAATAAGCCAACTTAATACAACAATGTAGATGAAAATTTTTCACTTTAATCGAACTTAAAGTTGACTTAAAATAAGGATAAATTTCCAGCATTAGATGGTTACTATCTGACTAAAAATCCTTTTTTATCTGCCGCAATGAGAAAATAAAATTTAACCAAAATTCGATTATTGTTGAGTTGAACACGTTTATATCGAGCTCGGATTAAATGAGATCCTAGTATTTCTACAAAGTACCAACTACGTAAATGAAGTACATAAAGTACACCACCAGCTCAGTCATTCACGGTCCAGCTTAGTCCTCGGATGGAATGACTGAGCTGGCGGTGTATTTTATGTATTTCTGTCTTCGCCCTGGCTATACTGCCGTGTGCAGGTGAAGGGCAGTAACTACAATTTTTTTATTTTTCATTTTTTTTTTTGCATTTTTTCATCTATTGTACGTTATCTTTACTGTACAAGCTCGCTTATTTGGTTTCCACCGAAAAAAAGGTACGAAAAAGACGTCTGATTCCAACATTTCCCTATTCTTAGTATTGAAACCAAAACGCGTTTCTTCAAATATCTCGAAAACTCATTTCTGCAGATACTGCCGTTTACCTGCACACGGCAGTATAGGGCGGTAACTTGCTGAAATTACTTGAATGAAGTTTTAGCTGTAATTTGTTCAAAATTCATGGTAGTACATGCTGAACATTTCGTTAGTTACACAATTAAATTTGTACTTCATTTGCATAATGTTTCTTTTGCATTTCATATAAATGTTATTTGAGTAAAATACCACAAATGATGATCTCCTCCCGTGCAATGAAAGTGCTCTCTGTGTGTAAAAATGTAAAAAAAAAATCCCCACATGAAACTAAACGAGTAAAAACAACTAATTATATATTTTTTTTCTATGAAAAACGATAAGTTATTTTTTTCTAAGTGTTTTTTCTGAGATTTATTTCTTCAAGCTGTTGGTTTTATCGAGCTAATGTGATGGTCAGAAGCATTAAGTTACCGCCCTTAAGCAAGGGCTATGGCAAAACTTCATGCAATGTATCGATGGCTCGTTTATGAAATTCACAGATTGCAGTTTCATCCTTGTCATAGTCAGTCTGAAATAGTTAATAACCGAGTTGGAGGGATATGTTCTCTCATTGACGCTGAGATCACCAACAAACTGGTAGCTAAAATGAATTTAGCACACCAGCGAGAGACCAGTGCAGGAAACGGCGCGGTTCGACTATTCAAGGCAGAGATAACAAGGATGAAACTAGTCTCTGAATGTCATAAACGGACAGTCAGTTTTTTTTTTTAATGTAATGTGATGGCCCTTTTTTTTTAACTTCTCAATTGCACTGAGACAAAAATAATTTTTAATAAATACTCACGAAGCATTGGAATCCTTCCATTTCTCTTCTTTGGGTGTATGTGAAGGTTACTCCGGAAGATGACTCCCAGCTTCCCAAGCAGCGGTACTCACGCTCTGCCGACAAAGAAGAAATCAATCAATGCATTGTCATTTCAAACAGCAAACTGTTGAACTAAAACTGACCAGAATTTCAAATAATTGTTCAAATTAATAGCAAGAGAAATAGTTAAGTCCTAGTACACTCTCACTTCATTTCAAACCACTAGTTGTTCTAGTAAAATTGATCACATTTTTGAATAAGGGTTAAAAGTCGAAGGCAAAGAGAAGTAGTTAAATTCTAGTACACTACCACTTTAAAGCATATGCTGTTTAATAAAAATTGCTCATAATTTAAAATAAGAGTTCGAATTGAAAGAAAAAACGATTTGGCGAAATACTAGTGTCACTGTAGGACTTCAGTGGATTTTCCATCACATGTGTTTATGATATTACTGTGAACTTCCGTTACAACAAATACCAACGCAACCTGTTTCAACGAATGCAATTTTCAGGTCCAATTTAATTTTCATTGCATTCATTGAATTACATTCCCGTGCCAATGACCTAATTACGTCCCCTTGATGTAAGTTGTTACGTAATTTCACTAGAAATTTAAAAAAAAAAAAAAAACACCTTCGCTCACGGCCTCACGGCCGTATAATTTAGAAATGACTTGACTTCCATCACACTTTGAGCAAAATCCAGGGTTCGCCACTGTATTCGTTTCACGAAACAGGAATCCGGACTTTCACCATTAGATTGGAGTTCATTATTATTACACTAGCTTGGAGAAATTTTCTGATTTAAGGCAGGCCTGAAGCCCCACTTTGAGTTCATGTAGTCAGTGAAGCAGACAATGGAGGCACTTATAAATATGGTGAGGGGGAAGGGTAGGTTACTTTTACACTGGCTTGGAGAAATTTTTCCACTTAAATCAGACCAGGAGCCCCACTTTGAAGTTATGGGACCTATAAAACAGGGTGGAGGAATGTAGGAGGGAGGAGATAGTGGCCTTGAGCCCCGTTTTGAAACCGTCGCAGATCCTAATTTGCGTTAATAGGACTCACAAATCCCATGAGGGAGGACACCTAAAACATTTGTAGTAGGTATTTTAGACTGTATTTTCCACCATTTTTGGTGGGGCTTGCTTTTGGAGGAAGTTGTTCAGTAGTATTAGGTATTGCACAATTGCTCTTGGGGTCCAGGTTCCCCTGAATATGTCCCATTTTGTGAGGAATTATTGCACACTTCTCAGAGATTAGTATAATAGAATGTAGTGTAACTTGTAACTTTCGAATGTATATATAGGATGTATCTTGTCACTTTTGCATCGTGAACTAACGTCAGCATGTGTTGCCGATTTCGAAGGCTGTTTTTTGCAGAATGGCTGCATTTTATATCTACTGAATTGCTTTTTTTTTCTCTTGGTAAAGGCTAGAATCCTCCCAACAGCAGAGCAAAATTCACCTCGAGCGCTAAGCACGCCGTTTAAATGGCAATCGGACATCATTTCCAGTTGGCTTCCATTCTCTCCAAAAAGCGACACTCATGAAAGCGCCTAATGATACAAATTTCGCTTTTTTCTGGGCATTCCATGGTGCCATCCTTCTCCGGTCGGTAGAGCCCCTGATGACAATGATTGGCCAGTGGCCAGCCAAGCGTGCAGGAGTTGTTGCCCCAACAAGAAGGTTGCGGTTACACTCCAAAGAATCGGTTTTTTCTCCCTTTTAGATCTCCTCTTATGCTAATCGGCAGTCAAGTGAGACAGGACATCAAGGATGAAGGTTTTTTTTCGGATCTCGTTAGATTCCGCTGCCAGCTACTGCAGAAGAATAGTTTCGTTAGGGTCGGTCCTGGATTCAAAAGTACAACGTCCGAGCTTCTTTCACATGTTCTTTAGATTCGGGAACCCGTTCATTTACTATTATTGTAAAGTAGCAGAATAATTATGCCACAAAGCAGCATAAAGAAAGACATTTAGTGATGCTACAGAGGTTGTAGCAAAACCAGTTTGAACCGTCGTGAAATAGAGTGACAATGAGTTGAAATGAGAAAGAGTTACAGTCTAGCCCGCTTAATGGAATAGGCAATTTGCCACGAAAAATTATTCTAATAAGCGGGACATTGCATTAAACGGGATGCATCAACGGTGAAATGCACTGAAATTACATTAAGCGGGATATTCTATTATCCGATACTCCAATAAGCAGGCTCGACTGTATTTTAAAAAAATATATCAAGGGCTTCACTCGGATGAATTACAGTATCACAAAAGTCGCAACTTGATGCTTTAATGAAGGTGCACCATCTAACCTCAGAACATGTGTCAGCAGTACTTTTGCTATCCGGGCTATAATAATATTGTTTTCTCATCTATTGCTTCTCCCCAACGGCAGAGGTTTCAGTTTGAGCTTCTTCATTTCAGCAAGAAGTTGTGGGGGAAAAAAAACATTACATTGCGCAGTATAAATTGCATCAGGAATCTGCCGTCTGTACACATAACCTCCTATGCCTTTCTATCAAGGCATCATCTTCATCTTAGAATGTGTTTCTTTCTCCATCTCTAGCACGAGTACTTTTCTTTAAATGATTAATTGCATACTGTCACAATTGTTGCAGCAAGAAATGCATGTGCGTTTCACTCTTTTTTTTGTTTCTAAGAACAAAAAGAGTAAATCGGATTCCTTCGTGCAGAGCAATAAATGAGCAAACCAATGTTAAAGTACAATGCAAAGTTTCATATCATTTTTGTCCTAGATTTGAAGTTTTGTTACAATTTCTTGGACAAGTAGCATCTAACACAGATTTGAACATAGCACCCGTAGCACGTTCGAAAACATGTTCTTGTTCGTTTAACCCCGAACATGAATGTTACACCATTCTTTGGTTACACTCCCTGGATGACTTGTTGCAAGACTTAAGGCAGAATCTACCCCAGAGAAATACGGTCATCTTAACAGACTTCACACTCCAACGAATTGGCAATGAGTGTCTTTACAGAATATTGAAATAAACATTAATTTTCTGTTACTAGTCAGCAAAATATTACTTTCTATCTACTTGGTAAAGAATTGTCTGAATAAAATGCTACTTGGCAAGTAAGAACCTATGAGTAGTTTTACTTGCAACAGACTGTAAATGGTAAAATCCTATTACTTAGTTTTCTTTGTTAATTCTTAAGTTTATTGTTCAACTTCGGAATATAGCTTTGTTTAGAGAGTTCGACTCACTGAAGAATTCACGAAGAAACTATGCAATATATTTGAGCAATGTTTATAGCGTTTTTTTGCCTTAAGCTGTTCGTCACATCAACACAATAGTTATCTTTTTTTCTTTATGTTTCGATTTGTAGGTAACTAATTACATTGTTTTTCCTTTGGCCAGAAAAAATGCTAGAAAACCACCGGAAATTTAAAAAAAAAAGTAATTACAAGAAAAGAAAGTACAGAAAAGTTCCCCGGGATGGAGAAGGAGCAGAGGACGCCGAAATTAGAACAGGATGCCGCATGTGCAGAAAGACTGAACTCATCAAGTAAGTTCTTTGTTGCATTGACAGCTCCTATTCCACAAGAATGTTCGAAGATATGTTGTGGCAAAAAGAACAGGCTGCCCGGTAGACAGGTTAATTACAAATCGTTACACATCGTTGAACAATTAATGTCGAGGGGAGGGGGCATTCGATGTTTTTGTACCTGATCTTGTCGAAAGTGCGGATAAAATCGGCGGCTTTCTGTTCGCGCGGTGGAGTGTTGAGGTTGTTTTGTCGTTCTCTTGTTAAAAGTCATAAGGAAGTGTATTATTTCTTTCCAATGGATCTCTTGGATCAGCTTGATGCTCGCCGCCTTCACGGTTTTTGAGTACAAAAAGATTCGTCAGAACGCGATTCTCGAGCTATCGCTTCATGTTAACCATTTCGATCGTTCCTTATGGTTTTAATATAAAACTGACACCTTACAGATATACTTCCTTCGTTTTGGTAGTTTACACTATCCGTGGGGTAACTGCACCAGTAACAGACACGGTTAAGGAATCTTTTTCAGGTTAACTCAATTTTCTGAGCCTTTTAATGCATTTAGAATTTGAAAACTATTTTTCTATTATGTAACTACATCCCATCTAACGTTTGGCTGCTTCTGGATCCTCTGAACTAGTTCATTCTATTTTTATACGCTCAATTTCGAAAATCGGTCAAACCCCCCAATGCCAGACACCAACAATTCTGATGACACCTAGTAACAGATAGGATGAGTAATGGACAGAATTCCCCTTTTTTCTTCAAAATTTGCAAAAGTTCTTTATTTTTAGATCTAAAACCTTCTTAAATTCAAATGAACATGAAATGCCGTCAGACATAGTGGTAGCTCTTCATAATCTTCCACCACTGCCTTGTAAATACCAACTGGATCACAAAATTCACTCTGATAACACTGGATGGTTGCACCGTATTCATTCGCAGCAATATCCGTTTTTCAGTAAGTTACCGCCCTATAGCCAGGGCTAAGGCAGAAATACATGAAATACACCGCCAGCTCAGTCAATTCCAGCCGAGGACTGCAGTTTCGTGCTTATTAGCACTCAAAGCTATAGGGCGGTAACTTACTGAATATACCGGCCTTGCCTGCAATATTCGAGCTGAACCGAACCATTGTTTCGTTCACTCGTCTGGTCAGTGCTAATTCTATATTAGCTACCAGTTTGTTTGGCACTCTTGGCTTCCTTAAGAGGTTTTCCACCTCCAGCTCAGTTAGTCCTATGCCGCGCTGATGAGTGCTAATAAGCACGAAACTGCAGTCCTCGGCTGGAATTGACTGAGCTGGCGGTGTATTTCATAAACATCCGTTTTACCGGCCTAAAGTTATTATTATTTAAATCCAAACTTACGAATGTCTATTACTGGACCCTTATCTGTTACTGGTGCCGTTCCTTATACTCCAGTTGTTGGCTAATGTAATGACAAAAGAAGGTGTGCGGTTGTAACAGAACTTTCTTTGATTGTTCTATTCCAGTGAGGCCCAATTGATTTGTCTGGCTTGTTGTGACAAAATTTCTATTCGGCCGTGGGATTTTTTCTTTTTTCCTGATTTAATTGAATGTTAATTCAACTAATAATCAGGGGTGCCCATCCCCTAAGAGCAAGGGCGCACCCCCTTAACATCGCAAAGACCCCCCCCCCAAAAAATAGGAAAATACTCATCAAAACACCCCCCCCCCTAAAAAATTTCAGTGCCACAGTCTGCGTCACAACCACCCCCTAGGTGGGCCCCCTTGTAATAACTGATCAACAAATGTTTGTCGATGTGATTATTTAAATCACGGAAAAAGTCAAATGATTTCACAATTAAATTTCGACAAAAAAATATGTCATCTAGTCTAGATTACTGCAACCGAAAAAACTTTTTATCGAGAGAAAGTATTACAACAAAACATATTTCGGCTCCTAATATATGTTTAAAAAATATGTTTTGGGTTGCGTCTCTTTTTTTCTGTTGTCGAACTATCATCCTAACAACAAACAAAAGTATGAACAAATACTCACCTTCAAATACGTGGGACTTGTTTTCGCAGTTACTGACAGTGTAAAACATGACGTCTGGATTGTTACAATCTGATGCTACTTTGGCACAGAACTTGGGATTCTCTGGCAACACCCCTGTGTAGTCGCCAGTGATTGGGCAGGGAAACATCTGTGTCGGTTTGAGCCCTGAAAAATGTGTTTCATGAAATTCTTCACATTTGTTTTTATTGTGCAATAATCATGAACGATGTGCATGATTGAAAACAAATAAGATAGGAACACAGACTAAATCAATTGAGATAACAATTTAGTGTTTTAGACTGCTGAGTGGTCAATAAATATCGAAATTGTTTATAAGTAAATGTTTCGGTAAATTGAGAACTTTTAAAGTTTATATCGGCAATCAACTACTTATATTTTACAGAAGTTTGCTTATTAAAATACTGCAAATTCGCTTTCGGTTTTTCTATATATTCTAAGTTGCTTCATTTTTCACTGAATTATTCACTCATTCGCTGCTTTTTTGTTTCGAGTATCATAATGGGGTTGTTTCCTTCAGTCAAAAGTACTACTTTTAGTCACTGAAATTTATAGAATGAGTAAAAAAAATAACATGGACCCAGAAAATACTTTCATTTTTCCAACAGTTATCTTTTAATTATTTTTTTAAAAATGTCCGATTTTGAAAACAAGGCGTGGTCTTTATGACGTCACAAATGATGCAATTTGGCGCATCTTTCTACCACGTTTCCACATTATGATAATCAAGAAGCGAGTTAAATAGTGCGCTCTATGATTGCTATCAACCATATCGTTGCCAATACACGTGAGTAAAGATGCGAATTAAATATTTTTCTCCGTGAATGGCAACACTAAATGGCATTTCATCATGTGTGATGTCACACGACAGAAACGTAAACAATGAAAGCGCACCGATTTAAGTAATTTTTTAAGAATAATAAACTTGAACAAATTATTTAAAAAATGGTCAGATTCTATGTTTTTAAGCATGCTCTTTCAGAAAAAAAAATACTTTTAAAATTTTGGAAACGACCCCATTACAGATGCTAATTAGGGGAGACACTTTCATCATATTAAAAACATAGTCTAAATTGAGTGAAAGTTGCAAAATTAGATAATTTTAGTGCAAAATTAGATAATTTTAGTCAAGCCATAAAGCTAATTCAGTTGTCAACATTAAACTTTTAGTTTGAGAAAATAATCACAAAATGCCTGCATGATTTCTATCTAGCCCGCAGATTTTAAAGATCTAAGTTGTAAAATGGGGAAGTTCCAATAACTTAGTTTCCTGTAATCAAATTTAAGAAATAAATGATTGAACTTACTTCCCTGGGTGGTCCAGGCATCATCGATGAACTGAAGGTCGTGACACAGTTTATCCGTATAGAGGGGACTTGGCTGTGAACCTGTAACAAATTCAATTAAACTCATTATTATAGAAGGAATTTCTTCTTTAGTAAAGTTGTAAATAATTTTGAAGCCAAATTTCGTGCTTAACTTTACACATGAGTCACGTGTTTGATTTTATAGTCCTGAACAGGGGCGTGCACAGGGGGGGGGGGAGAAGGGACACCTGTTGGTATGGGCCTGAAGGAGGGCCAAGATTTTAAAAATGAGAGTTGAAATATGTGTTGAGACGTAGAGGCAAACAATATGGAGGGAAGCCCGTAAAAGTCATTTGTGACGGGCCCTAAAATTTCTGTGCACGCCCCTGGTCATGAATTATAGAGGATTTTATCGTTCTTTTAAAATTTACATTTAATTTTATTCACATATGTATCAACAGTTTTTAAATAATACAAAATGTCTAACCGCTTTTTTTTCTGTTGAAAACTGTACAATACTGTACATGCGATTTCAGCAGACCTGATATAAAGATTTAGTCTAGACCAGGTGCGGATAAAGAGTCTACAGAGAGGACAGTCTACAGTTTAGAACTGTGTCCATGGGGGGAGGGAATGTCTGATTTTAGGACTTGTGATGAGTTTCATTGCATCAGTTGCTGAAATTAATACCAATCAATGTGCTCAGTAGTATACCGGTGGATTAGTCGTACAGTAAAATCTTGTTACAACGAATACCGATACAACGAAAAATCCGTTTCAAAAAAACAAATTTTCTGTCCTAATTTACTTCCATTACATCACTTGAATTCCACTACAAAGAAATTTCGTTAGAACGAAAAAAAATTTGCGGTCCCTTGAATTTCTTAAAATGGGATTTTACTGTAAATGTTTAAGGACTTTTATGGACTTTTATGGATAAATATCTGAGAAATTTCTTACCTATTTGAAATTCCATGACGTTGACGCTTCGTCTTTTCAGCCAAACGCAGTTGTACGATTCTTCCCCGCTGGAAAAAGAAATTAAACTATAAATGAAATTAGTAAATAAAGAAATAAAATAAATAAGTGGTTCTCGTGCGTAGATATCAACTGTCACAGCTGGCACACGTTGAATTCTTAGCATTTCAGTTGAAATATTAAGAGAAATTTTACTTTCATCATGTGTAAAAGTTAAATGTAAGCGATAGCTATGGGTTTGATCAAATTTCTTACTTTAAGCTGGCATAATTAGGATTGCGTTAAAAAATGATATTTTATCGAGAACCTGAAATATTTAACATAAACTAGTTAAGCTACGACACTTGAACTCTAAAGCATCGAGTTAATAAATCTAATCAATGAAATAATTATTAAATTATTACAAAAAAAAAAAAAAAACAGTATACGAACTTAATGTGGTACATACTTAGCAGATCGAGGTTGAAATGTAGTTTCAAACAATATTGAAAAGTCAAAGTCGCAGAAAATGAAGTCGATGAAAATAAACATGTAATTATCTTTAAGTTACAACAAGTTTCAGTAAACTAAGAACATCTTAGAAGTGAAACTTTCTTCTTCTGCCCGTGAAATTTCTGTACCCAACAGTAGTAAGTCTTAATATACTTATGCTGTACTATTTTTCTGGTATAATCTCTTGAAGGATAATGGTACTAAATCAAACTCACCAGTGCGTTGAAGAAAAGACGACGAATCTGTCCTCCGGGGTACCCTCCTCCCTTCTCAAGCAGGTCAGCGAATACCTCTGTAGGCGGACATTGTCCTTGTAGACCAGGACATTGCTGGATACTTGCATCCCTTCCCACCTGCCCTGCACCCATTCTGGGAAACGACAGTGGGCGTGGAGCACCGGGCTGGGTGGACTCTTCTCGGGAACTGTCAAAATCAAAAAAAATAAACTAAGATTGTTGAGATTGAAAATTATTGTTATTGGAATTCAAAGGTCGTTAACGGGATCAGATTTTGTAATCCTCGAGACGTCACGGTTACAAATGGAAGCAAAATATTAACGAATCCTTGTAGGAGCACCGATAAGTTGTTCAATGCAGGCGTTGCCAGAATAAAAATGAGGCAAAATGAAGGCCTGACTCAGAGTTTGAATTAATAGGACACTTTTTTTTTGTAAGACCCTCCTTTGTCCCATATTTTCAAATTGTGACTGATAATCGTTTTTTAGTGAATTGCAATTCCCTAGTGTTTTCTATTTAGCTTTATTGTTAACACTTTAAAAGCAAATTAACCAAAAAAAAAAAAAAAACCCTCTAACATCAAGTTTAAGTTGTTTTATCAAACGATTTTCAATTTACAGGCTGGAGCAGGAGCAATTCAGGGGCGGACACAAGGGGGTGTGTCATGGGGGGTCACGAACAGCCCCCCCCTTTTCCCACTCCTAAACCATCCATAATGTTATCTGCCCACATTGTGTTCAAATACTTTATGAATCAAATGTCCTATAACCGTTTTTAACGGTTTTGGAGCAGTTGACCACAACTGACTCTTCCAACATCTGAGTTGGTAACGTGAAATAGGGGGTGTTTCTGACTTCCGTAAAAAACAGTTTCTGAAGCAAAATCTCCTCAGCTGCTAATTTAAAACCGTTACTCTTATTTTTAAAGAATTTCTTTGTAATGTCGAGAATTTTTAAATTAGCGAAAGTAATTAAAAAATACAGAAATTAAAACTAAATAGAATTTCTAATGAAAGATGAATTCAAAACAACCCTTAATTGAAAACTACTTACAAGGAGTAAGGATGAGAGATTCGTATCCATCAGTTGCCGATCGTAGCCAATTGAAACACGTCGAATCGGCCGAAAGGGACACGAACACTCTGCCAGTCAGAGGGTCCACTCGATACATCTGGAAAACAGAAGGAGAAAAATAAATACATGGCCATAAAAGCAATTTACTTTATTAAATTTCCAACTGAGGGTAAAGAAAATCTTAACCATTGACATCAAATCTAAAATATTGTATCCGCAAAATTTAGGTGTGTAACTGGATGTTGACTGACTTAAATGTCTTTGTCAGTCACATCTAGTCTCTCTATTTTAGAATAACAGTGTACTTGGATGTGTGCATACTTGCATGCGTGGATGCACGCATGCCAATGCTGCTCTTTTTACTGAATAGGCTTTCAGTCAGAAGCCCAGTTTCGGTTTAGTTTCAAACAATTTTGCTGCACACATTGATTATTCTTGCAAAGAGGATGTGTTGGGTTTTTCTCTGCCTACACATCCAGGTAAATTTTTATTCATTATGATTTACTTTTTTTTCAAATAAAGAAGTCATATAAGAATAAAGAAATGTCTGTAATCAGTGGTGTAAGAAAGAGAGAGGTCACCGGGTTCGAATCGAGTCATTGAAGCTCAAGAATTCAATTCCAATAATGAAGAATAAAGTTACTTTGTTCTGTTTTAAAAACTTTTTTCACCATTTAATAAATTTTATGTATGTTTGACTACTTGTATAAAATAAAAATCAAGTTACGGCTGCTCTTATTTACATTTCCAAAAATAACAGATCTGACTAAGTTTAAACTGGACTCCATCTATGATGAGTTTTTTGCTACGCCACAGCTGGAACAAAAAAGTTTACCTTTATCCATATTGATATTTTCATTTCTTGCAGTCACTCGTAATTTAATGACTTTACATCTCTTAATATCATTCCACATAACGATATCCCTGAGGCGAATATGTAACTCAAAAGGAAATGCATTGCACAGATATATCGGTAAATTGTATTTATTTTTAAAAGAAAATTCCTATTAAATAAATAAAAACAAATATTATTACTACTATCCGGCTTCAGCAGAAGAAAACTAAACTTTGGTCTCTATTGACGCTAAGAGTTCACAGAAAATGTCTTGTCTGTTGCAAATGAAAGAAACAAAATCTACTTACTCCACACCTAAACTTTGGCCTGTCTTCTGAAGGAGCCCTAAGATCCATAAGGGCAAGGTAGCGATCGTTATTAGAGCCTTCCCAGTCACCTAGGCAACGAAAGCTCACGTCTGAAAAGAAAAATTTAAATTACTCAAATTGAACAAAGCGTCTTATTCCAGTAATAACCAAGAAATTAAAGATACTATATTTCTATTTAAACAGGTTAAAAAAAAATAAGGAAGAAGGCAAAAAATCACCAAAAAGTTTACTATACAACGAAGAAAGGCTCGAATTTTGGTTTTCTAACTTCATTTTCTCGAACAGTGGAAATATTAACATTTTTGCTTTTCTTCTTTGTGCTCATCAATTCTTATTAATATGATTCTTGTGAGGTAAGGGATGATTTTAGAAGAGACGAAAAAAAAATGCGTGTCACAAATCTTAAGATGGCCTGAATAAAGTGATGAAGGATTAAAAACTACATACCCATATCTGGAAAAGAACACTGTCGGAATTTGACGCCCAGGGTGTTGCTCAGAGGGCAATTGGAGACTTCTGAAAGAGTCTGGTCGCATCGGAATTCGCCCTTGTTAGCTGTGTAAGTGAATCGGAATTTGCCGCTGATCGGACAAAAGATGTGCTCTGGAGGAATGTTGCCGTCTGTTTCTTGCTTCCCTGTAAAAGAAAATGAACGAAACTTAGGACGGAAGCATGCTGTCTTGAAATTATGCAGCAAAAGTACCACAAGACGGGGATATATTTCATGCAAAAGCAAGCACCATTGCTAATACGTAAGACGTTGATTTTGAGACGATCTAAAGAAACGTCGCGTTGTCCATCGACATAAAATACTAAACAAAACTAACCGTTGGATAAAATATTAAGTATATTTAATGAATGGTTAGCAACTCCAACTGACCGAAAAGGAACATCAAAATATAAATACATAAACAACAGTGCATTATGATACAACCAACATTCTTTACCTCCTCACACACTAATAAACTAATAAAATCACAACTGCGATTACTTTACGATGAATTAACTTTTTCACTACAGCAGTGTATTATTGAGTACAGTGCTGTATAGACGAAGTCATTCATTTCATGTGCCACTGATGACTGACGTTTCCGAAGCGTCATTCATTTTTAAGTGCCATTTTGTTGACGTTTCCCTCACTTCACTCACTTCAAGTGCCATCATTTACTGATGTGTCCAAGATTTCATTCAGTTTACGTGCGAATGTAGTCATTGATGTCTCTGAGACATTCACTCTTAATTGTCACTGTTGACTGATGTTTTGAAGACTTCATTGTCATGCGACTGTAGTCATTGACGTCTCCGAGGCGTCATTCGCTCTAATTGTCATTGCTGACTGATGTTTCGACGACTTCATGGTCATGTGATTGTAGTCATTGATGTCTCCATGGCGTCATCCACTTCAAGTGACATTTCTGATTCACGTTACCAAGATATCATGCCGTTCATGTGCCATTACAGTCTCTTTGACGCCTCCGAAACGTCATTGTATATCAAGGCATTAGAGCAAAAATTAGCAATAATGTTTATGTTCACGTTTGGGGACTATGTGAAACCCCTTTGTCAGTCGAAATGAGAGTGATCAACTATCTGTGTCAAGCGGAAAACCTCAATCACGCAGTGTAATATCGATTTTTGAAAAATTGTAGCTGTGTCATTCATTGCTTCTGCACAAATGTAAGTGCTTTACTCCTTACATTTAGTTACGAATGTTACCTTCTTACTTTACTCCTTAATAGATTTCAGGTGTCGTCCGATATCCGAAATTAGTTTATACAGATGTTGCTGAAACATTTGTTTTTCAAGTCACCTTCTCATTTGCATAATCTTGTCGTAGTAGGATCCACTACTAATTGCTAACTAGAGCACCAGCTGCAAAAGGATCGTAAACAAGCCCTGTTTACGGCCAAGAACAGCATTTTAGTGGCACATATCTTGACCCCAAATCCATTATTCAAAATCAATCCTGAAATTTGCTTTAGAAACACAAGTTTTATCATTTAATGTTTTTGCACAAATGCAAATGTGTTACTTCTGATGTAAAACAGGATTCATACTGTCACGACATCTGTTAGCTAAGTGTTTGATACATATGTTACTCAGACACACATTTTACAGTTTTGTTTGACGTCTTCTTCTGATTCACGTAGTCTTGTCATAGCAGGGTCCACTAATTGCCAACCAGAGGGGCCTGTTTACGGCCGAAACCGGAAGCATAGTGGCACACATCTCGACCCCAAATCCATTATTCAAAACCACTTCCTGAGAGGAATATTTTCATATGCCCAGTTCGATGCGAAGGGAGGATCGGCGAGAGCAACAGGTAGGGTGCAGAGGTAATTGCTACTCTCAGTCGAGATTTCTTCGGGACACACCCAACCGTCCCTTCAGCTCTTCTTAAATCACCCGGCGCCGCTGCCTTTCATTTGGCACGAGACAACCTGTGATTTGGTAGAGGGGCCCTTTGTCGAACCGGTGGCACGATTCTAGAAAACCATTCGAAAAGGGGAGGTTATGGAAGGTAGGAATGAGCTCTCTTTATTTACCTACAGACCGAGGCTGTGAGCCTTTTGTTAGTTCTGCTAGTGACCTGCGAAATTGACCTGTTGGAGGAAACGTAAGATGCTTGCGATTTGTGTTTCTTAAATCACTTATCTGGTTTAAATCTATTGTGCGAACCCTTTCTTTTGGAAAACTAGTCTCCAAACCACAGTACTTGTGGAGCCAGATCAACTTTAAAAACAAGACAAAAAGAACCCTGCGGCTAAGTTAAGTAACGTTCATGACAACTTTCTGTAAGCACGATGCTCCCTATGCCACCCACTACCTTCATGCAGTCGTCAAAATTAATTCATACGACCCCCCGAATTGGTTACAAAATTGAAGTACATATTTCTTGGATGTTTCGCTTTAAAAAACACGTAGCAATGGACAAAACTCTAGAAGCAGCTCAAAGATCTCTATTGCACACTTCAAAAATGTAACAAACATAAATTTACCCCTATAAAACTAGCAAAAAGATCATAATGTTTGTTCACAACTGTATGAAGAGAACCATCTACGTTTGAGCAGATTCCTCTAGAAGCTCGTAATGTAGTATATTTGTCAATAAAAATAATCTTCGAAAATCTTTAGTAAACAAATCTCTCAAGCAAAAGCAATGTTTATTAGTAGTTATTTTCATACTAAAACAAAAATTCATACAAAGAAAGCAGTAAAAGATCCTTCTTATCTGTACGAAAAGAACTATCCACGTTTGAGCAGATCCCTCAAAAAGCTCGTAATGCAGTATATTTGTCAACAAAAATAATCTTCAAGAATCTTTAGTAAACAAATCTCTCAAGCAAAATCGATGTTTATTATTAGTTATCTTCATACTAAAACGGAAATTCATACAAAGAAAGCAGTAAAAGATCTTTCTTATTTCTTATGGGGATCAACTAGAAATCATTCCAGGTCGATCTGTTGGCCACCCTTGATATCACTCATCTGAGTTATGTTTTTTATTTACAAAAGGGCTCAACTATAGACTTTGTTATTGTTAAAGCACAGGTATGAAAATTAGTTACTTATTTTGCGATTGCAATACGTAATTATTTCTATTCTGCCGTATGCAGGTAAACGTCAGTTTCTGCAGAAAAGAGTTTTCGAGATATTTGAAGAAATGGTGGTGGATTCAATACTAACAATAGGAAAATGTTGGAATTATACGTTTTTTTCGCGCCTCTTTTTCAGCGGAAACCAAATAAGCAAGCTTGTACAATTAAGATAACGTATAGTAGGTGAGATAAATACAAAAAAATGAAAAATAAAAAATTTGCAGTTACTGCCTTTTACCTGCCCACGGCAGTATTGCACTCTATATTTGCCAAGTTCAGCTGGATTTCTTTTTCTTTCAGCATTGTTTTATTGAAACGTAAACTGTTAATGTACAAATTTTCAGGAAAAACTCCTTAACAAATACATTTAAAAAATATATATTATTTTAAAACAATTTTTGGAGTAATGCTCTTTGTACATAATGTTTCAATAAAAACTATGCACTGATCCTATTTGCGAGATCAGATGTGACTAACCATTGATTCACGAAGTAATCAGCTCTGCGGGAGAAACAAGAAATATCCAGCTTGCAATTAAATCCTGTAGCTGAAAAACAAGAACTATGCACTGATGCTCTTTGCGAGATAAAATAAGACTGACCATTGTTTGCCTCAAAAAGTATCCTATTATGCAGATGAAAAAAGAAAGGTCCAACTTGTAATTGAATGTTGTTGCTGAAAAACAGAACACATTGTTGATTTCCTTCTCAGTATTAGAAACGCATCTTATGCTTAATTTTGTTCCCATTTTCAGAACTATTTCGGCCACCATATGAGGTTATTCAAAAGTCTGGCTATTCTCTAGACAGCATTTTTACCAGACCGTTAATCCGTCGTTAACTCTTTCCTCTCAATGAAGTCTACCTCGGAGTAATTGCGCAGCCGATAAGAACTAATTATGGAATCCATTCGAACACAATCGCGTCTTGCTCGAACTCGACACGATAATGTCCTTGCACTTGGAACACGCAAGGACATCCTGGAAGAAGAGAGTTCGCGAAACTCTTCTTCCCAAGCACAGGGCGTGCCTTGCCAGTGCACCCCAAAAAGGAATGCGCGCGTTTACCTTTTGTCTCGTGTTTATTCTCAGGGGTCAGAGGTGCGCACTGGCTGGAGAGATACACCCTCGCCGGCACAATAGCACCGCATACAAATCGAGGATTTACACCCACACTTCACAAGAGCCCCCCGGTGGCTGAGTATGAAGATTCTTTCGGGTATGTGAGTCAGAATTCCCGCCGACACAAAGGAAAGCCATTTTGAGGTTCATCACACATTCTTTTTGTGACTAATGAGTTGATTCTTCGGGCTGGCCAACTTGTGGAAAGTTACCTCTTCGGAGGATTGCGTTTGCAGATGCGTTGAGGAACTCCCGGCATTGTTTACTCGTTTGAACACCGAATTACTGTTCGAGTGCCAAAAGTACTACATACAGAAAAATCACTTCTGAGCATAGACTGATTACAATTACAATTGATTCTTTGAGAACGGCCTACCTGTGGAGTGTTATCTGTCTGAAAAATTCTGTATTCAGATGTGTTGATGAACCCATGGTATTATTTCCTCATTTGATCACCGAATTGCAGTTTGAGTGTCAAAAGTACTACATAAAGGATATTCACTTTGGAGCACAGACTGAATACTATTAAACGAACTACTGAATTAATTCTTTGAGAACGACCAATTTGTGGAATGTTATCTGTCTGAAGAATTCTGTATTCAGATGTGTTGATGAACCTATGGTTTTGTGCTCTCATTTGAACACCAAATTACTATTTGAGTGCCAAAAGTAGCACATACAAAAAAAAATCACTTCAGAACACAAATTAAATACAGTTAAACGAAGTATTGAACTGATTCTTTGCGAACGACCAACTTATGGAACGTTATCATCTGTCGAAGAGTGCTGTACTCAGAAGTGTTGATGAACCCATGGTGTTATGTTCTCATTTGAATACCGAATTGCTCTTTGAGTGCCAAAAGTATTGCATACAGAAAAAAACTCGGAAAATAGATTGAATACAATTAAACGAACTATTAAATTCATTCTTTTAGAACGGCCTTCCTATTTGTGGAATGTTATGTCTGAAGAATTCTGCATTCAGATGAGCTGATGAACTCATGGACGTCTTTTCTACTTTGAACTTTTGAACACCGAATTACTGTTAGAGTGGTGGCAAAATTAGTACATAAAGGATATTCACTTCCAAGTAAAACTTTAAGACAAATGAGTGAAACCAGCAATGGCACGGCACATCTTTGCAATTAAATCTGCAGATGCGTGCATCAGAGTTATTAGGACTCTTTTCTTCACTACATTACTGTTGTTTTTTTGCCGCAGCTCCATTTTCTTGCACTGAAGAAAAATTTTCTTTTTATCTGAAAACGCGTAAAATCAAGCTCGCCATTTCTAAGTTTTTCCAAAGAGTATATACTCAGACTGTATTACAAGAAAATGCAACAGCATACACACATGTTTTAATACATTGTGTTTCTAAAAGACAGCGTGGGAGTAACTAACTCCTCTGATGCTCCAAATGACTGGCTTGTCAGCAATTTTCACTGTCAAGTTTGGGTTTGTGCAGTCGAAACAGAGGTATTTCTTCACAAGTACTTGACAGTTCAGTAGAACAATTCCAAAAAGAAATCTTTAGTTTCTTTAAGGCAAAAGCATGAAGGAGAAGTTTGGTTATTCTCTCGTATGCTTTCAATAAGAGCAATAAAATAGAAATAAATACTCCTTAACAGTACTCACGCAATTTGCGTGACTACTACTTAAGAACTTAATCCGCGTCTAATACCTCTTTTTTCCTATCATCTGCCAAGTGTTTAAATCAGCATTGCTGACGACATTTCAAAATTGTTTTGGAGTTAATCTTTCATACTTCCAATGATTGTAGCACAAAAAAAAAAAATGCTAAGTTGCCTTGAATTTTCAAGAAAAAGTTTTTCGTTTTAGTTTAAAACTTGCTTTTACTGAATGGATCTTAAAAAAATTGCTTTGACGAATTCCCGTATTTTTTAACTGAAAACAGCATTATGTTTTTACTCTCAGTGTTTATTACCTGAACTTTAAAAAGGTTTGGCTGAAAGCTGCTGTTACTAATGACCTAAAAAATGAAAACAAGGTTTTTTGCGTGCAAAAAAAAAAGTTTAGAATGAGAAATTCTTTTACTTACTGTAGAGCATTATTTCTTTGAATTTCCTTTCATGCACAGCTCTGTCGTCCGGACAGGTGGCTTTCACTGCTTCTTCTTTAGTATAACATTTACCAAGACCTGGTTTAAAGAAAAAAAAAACGTTTTTACTTTAAAAGTCTCTCCAACATTATTCCTCATGACCTCATGTAGTTAACTATATTAACCCTCTTGGCGGCAACACGAAATCTGGACTGGTCTGTGCATTTTAGCATTGACTGGGCGCAAAGCCGTGTCCAAGGGGAGGGTTTTAGGGATTAAACCCCTCCCATTGGGGAAAAAATTACAAAAAAATAAATGAAGAAAAGTACCCATTTGACTAAAAATTAGCTTCAATCTTGAAATTTGAGTACGGATTTGTTTTTTTTTTCAAAAGCAGTCTCTTTGAAGCTTTCCAGCAATTTACGACTGTCCTGTTTTTATCGACTAAAATCATAGTTTGGAAAAACCGATGGAAGAACGGTTGAATGAGCTGTCCACCTGGATTTTACAAACATGGTGATTTTGAGCATTTTTGTACGTATTTTGTTGTTTTTCTTTACAACGTATATTGAGCCCAAATCCTTTGCCCCCCCCCTACCTCCCGGAAATTTGTTGAAGACCCCTCCCTTTATGAAATCCTGGACACGGGCCTGACTGGGCTTGGACTTGAGACCACGAGTGTTGAGAAATGAAACGAATGGCTGCTTAACGTCTACCCCACTGTTTTCGCGTATAAGTTACGATAAATGCGACGAAAGGTTTAATATTTATGATAATTTGCTGATGAAAGCAATGACTTAATCTATTTATTGAAAATAATGTACCTATTACAGTGCTCGCCGCTTATATGAATCACATTTGTCCAAAAAAGTTTTGATTCCAGAAAGCGGCTGATTCAATAAAGCCGCAAAATCAATAAAGCGGCAAATTCAATAAAGCGGCAAATTCAATAAAGCTGGATCTTAATCTGTTTTTGACTATTTGATTCATTAAAGCGGCTGATTCAATAAACCACTGATTCAATTAACCGGCGTCCACTGTCTATATTTTGTCAAGCTTTAATATATTTTCTCAAGCGAGGAATGCTTGTCGAAATATTTATATATAAATACCTTACCCTACCCCCTACCATTAAGTTATTGACTTAAATGCAAATAGTACATACTATATGTACGACACTAAAACCGTTATAACAAGGGTTAAAATTATACAAATGACGATAAAAATCACAGACACGTGGGTATAATTCTTATTGCTGGCACTTCGCACGTGTCTGCAATTGCACAAGTGTCGGCAACTCTTGCTGCTTTTTGTGCAAATTTTAAGTCGTTATAATGTTTTTAATGTATTGCACAGATTTAAACATTTTATTTCGACTTACATTGAGTCAGTTTGTATTACAGAAACTGAACCATACCATCATGTTTAACGGTTGTGCCAGTTTGATTCACACAGAAATCATGAGCTTCACCATGTTGTGGCAAAACTTGGCAATTTTAATTAGAAACAAACTACTTTTTTGATGATCCTTAGTAAAATAACACAGTTTAAATGCAATGTGTTCTACCAAATCCGTACCGAGGTTGACCTAAATCAGCGGTAGGCAACCCGTCCATCGCGATCGACCGATCGATCTTGAGCCCGTTTGTAGTCGATCGCTGGACCGTGTTTTTTGTCAGAGAAAAATATATGTTATTTTCATGGGAAAAAATTAAGTTCAACTTCTTAACCAAAATCTTTTTAAAAAATTCCACAAAATTTTATAATCGTTTTAAGAGCAAAAATTTTTAATCTTCAAGTAAAAATTCCTTTTTCATTTTGTTCTTGAAACATGTCCACAAATATTTCTATGGATCTACAGATCAAACTTAGTACGAATGTTTTAAAAAAATTTAAAGTAATAAAACATTGTTTTGAATGGGATTTTATCAGTGCCACAATGAGGGGGGGGATCAGCCCCCTCCTCACCCCCAGAAATCGATCTTACTGTTCCCAAAACTTGGAAAATAGATCGGCAGTTATTTTAGGTTGGCAATCACTGACCTAAATTTTCGGAAACCTCTCTTCTTGAATGCTTCGAACATTTATATCAAGCATCATCTACTCGTTTTGTAAACAAAAAAAAAAAAAAAAAACAGAGAGAGAGAGAGAGAAAGAAAGAAAGAAAAGCCTGCTAAAGTAGATCCCCGATTGACAAACTACTTATTAGTAACCTTTATAACTAGATCGATGGTAAACAAAGGGTTTGTGCAACAAATGAAAGTAATGCGTATTGAGCCAAAGCGGGTTATAGAAGACCTAATCTCTAGAATTTTCACGAATGTCAGATAATGACAGTCATTTAATTTCCCTCTTTTATTCAAGAATGAATATTCCATTTCTTAAACATCATTATTACGTACACAATATTTTATGCTTGAAAAGTACTTTTTGAAAATACAAACACGGTGAACATTTGATTTCATCCACCTTGTTCACCGGTTCGTGAGAGTTGACGCCCCACAGTTCGAGTGAAATTTGTTTGCCTGATTCTTCGAGAGAGTTTTGTAAAGAAAGAGTGACATGAATGATCACTGAATGATTACCTTCGGTGTGGATCTGAATGACATTCGGCGCCTTCAAAGTCAAGTGGAAACACCTCATGCAGTCTTCGCCGCCGGTGCTGAAAAGAGGAAAAATATTTTTAAACAATATTTTGATATTTTATTTGGTATTTAGGAGTACGAAACAGAATTAAACTTTTTTTGCTCGTCTTAATTTTTCTTGCACACATCGTATTCTTGAATTCAAGTTCGATTTCAGCCATAAAATAAAAGAATACATAGTCAACCCTCGTTTATCGCGGTTAATTCGTTCCAGACTTTACCGCGATAACTGAATTTCCTCGAAGTAGGATTCTGTATTTAAAAACCAAATATTTTCCTATTTAGAGTGCATAAAACTTACCTACTACAATTCAAATAGGTTTCTAACATAGTTAGAGCTCCCTAGACATGAAACAGCACCCTTAGACACTATTACATTTGTATTACTTCATATATTGCACAAAAACAGGATGAATGAGATATATTAGAGGTAATAGATATCACATTGTTAATTGTTGGGAAATAAACTACACACACACATGCAGTTCTTACACACTACTACTACTAATCTATGAAAAAAGCTCAACTTGTTTGATGATGAATTAACTGCCAGTTAGTGTGATCGTATATACCCCCGTTCTTCTTCTACATTTATCCTCATTAAAGGTATTACGGATACAACTTGAAAAGCTAGTACATTGTTGACCACCATTTACAATTGCAGATGTAATAATACAGTAATTTATACTTCCCAGTTAGTGTTTAATGGTTAAAATGAGCTAGTGATTCCCTACACTTTCTTCGGCGATTTTATACCTCCACTCTCTCGACTAGTACAATTAATACCCTTCAGAAGAGCTTACCTTGCTTAAAAGACGTACTTTGTCATTCTTTTGTGGGAAAAAGTTTACTCGAGCGCATAAAAAAGGCTAATTACTATATTTGATTTAAAAAAAAAAAAAAAAAAATTAATTTCAATTTTGACATCTAGAATTCAAATTATGTTTTCCGCAATCACGAGTGTGTGTATTTAGGCGTGTGTGTTTGTGTGTGTGGGGGGGGGGTATGTGTGCGTAGACATGTGTGTTTGTGTCTGTGTGCAGGCATACGTGTGTGAGTAGTTGTGTGTATGAATGTGTGTGTATGTGGGGGGGGGGGGTATGTGTATGTGTGTGTAGGCATATGTGTTTGTGTCTGTGTGCAGGCATGAATGTGTGGGTAGTTGTTTATATGTGTGTATGTGTTTGTGTGTGTGTGCATGTGTAGGTGTCTGTATGTAATTGTGTTTGTGTATGTGTGTAGGTGTATGTGTTGGTGTATGTGTTTGTGTGTGTGTATGTGTGCGTGTGTTTGTGTGTGTGTGCGTGCGTGTGTAGTTGTGTATGTATGCGCGTGCGTGTAGGACATGGATGCAACCTGGAGACGGCTTTCGCTATAGGAGCAGCATCGTGAGGAGCCGGTCGCAGTGATGCTGCAGAGGATGGCGGTGGAAAAATAAAACCAAAGGACATCAAAACAGTCAAGTGAGAACAATAAGCAATCGTGATTGCTCAAAAAAAAACGCGATGTAGTGAAGCCGCGAAAGTTGAAGCGCGAAGTAGCGAAGGACGATTGTATATCTACATTTAGTAAAACCTGTCTACAACGATACTGTTGGGACCATAGACTAATAATAAGAGTAGACCGAGCTTTCTCATTCTTGCTGATAAAGAAAATTGGTTCATAGATGTATCATGTGACTAGTGGAAGGGCTTGGCGAAGACTTTGGCAGCATGGTTGCTAGATGGCAGCATTATCTATAGTTTGGCACTCGACATGTATTTTAAGACAATGTGTTTTCATTAAAAAAAACTTCCAGGTGCAGAGATTGAACTGTTTTTCTTTTAGTTATGCATTATTTTGACATTAGTAATAGTTTTTGATCAGGTTTCGGTAACTTTTATTTCATTTGGAGCTGTCAGCGTTGACGTGAACGAAATGGCGTAAACGTTTTGCGTTAACGCAAAAATGTACTAATCGGTATCTTAAATTGAAACTGTAGGTAAAAATCTTACCGTTTGCCGATTCTTTTTGGGCGCTTGCATCTTTAATTGCTTAGAGAGTTATTGAAATTGACTAAAGAAAATGCACAGTACTATCTAAACGAAAAACTCGCTATATTAAATAAAATATTTACAACTTAGAATAACAAATTTACAAATCGGACTCCATAAAAGATCATTCTTCCGTGTTCCATCAATTCTATTTATTTTATTTCGCGCTGGCGTTGATCGTCTGCTACGATTAACGCCCGCTGTTGCTAGGATATCCACCAGTCACATGGTTTGGTTTATGAGCAGCAAAAGGGTTGCCATAGCTCGGTCTACTCTTATTATTAGTCTATGGTTGGGACCTAAAAAAAGTATTGTTATAGACAGGTTATTGTCACAGACAGTTTGATTATTTATGCTGATATTTTTCTGGGATCAAGGAAAATATCGTTATAGACAGGTTTCTTGTTATAGACGGTATTGTTATAGGCAGGTTTCACTGTAGATAAGTATAAAAAAGATGGGGTGGACTCTGGGTTATATGGAAAGCTAATTTTACTAAACACATAACTTATTTTAAAAGTCAAACTAAAAGACAATACAGACATAAACATGCTTGTGTCATTTATGTTTGGTGATTAAGGCACCATTTAATGAATTCAAGTAATTTTACGTAGAATCCAAACATTCTGATTATTTATACAACAAAAATACTAAACGCATGAGATTATCATCAGTTCCTGGGCGGTCATTCCAAGCTCGTCAGCTTGCGAGATCGAGATTCTCGCTCACGTGATCGGTTGTGACATAGAAATGTCACAAAGTCGTATTCTAATCTACAGCCGCAAGCTAAGTTCGAGTAGATTAGAATACGACTTTGTGACATTTCTATGTCACAACCGATCACGTGAGCGAGAATCTCGATCTCGCAAGCTGACGAGCTTGGAATGACCACCCAGCTTTCAAAGCAATTACAAGCTATTTAAATAAAATAGAAATTTCTTTAATTGTATTTTCACTTCTCAAAAGTAATGATTGACACCCGTATAAACAAAAACTTTAACTTTCTTTCTCTTCCGCAGCAAATAGGATTTGCTACAGTTTACGTAAGTTAAATAAGCGCCTCTTATCTTACTTTTTTGCTCCAACATTCCCCTCCTCCTCCTAGGATTACCATGCATTAGGCGTCCTGCTAAGAAGCGGAAATAACTGAGAAAAGTAAGATATGTTGCGTTTGCTTAACTTACGTAAATTGTAGCTAAGTATTACTTCAAAAAACAAATCAGAACAGAACAAAAACACCTGAATGGTGTGTCAACATATGCGTAACAGACCGCATCTGAATCACGGGTGTTCCCAAAATCAATATCAAAATAACATTGAATGTAAAATAATAAATGTTTTATCAATCGGGGAGTAAAGCAATTAAAACGTTGTAGCATTCTTTAAAAAATAAAATTAAAAACCCGAAGTATATACTTAAAATACACCGCCAGCTCAGTTATTCCATCCGAGCTTAAGTTTCGTGCTTTTTAGCACTCATCAGCCCGGAATAGGAATCACATGAGCTGGAGGCATAAAATCTCTTAAGGGAGCCAAGAGAGCCAAACAAACTGGTAGCTAATGCAGAATTAGCAAACCAGATGAGCGACCGCAGCAATGGTGCGGTTCAACTCAAAGATTGATGGCAAAGCTATCAATATATATATATATATATATATATATATATATATATATATATATATACATATATATATATATATATATATATATATATATATATATATATATATATATATATATACATATATATATATATATATATATACATATATATACACATATACATACACACACATATACATATATATTGTTTTGGGTCTCATGGGGGAGGTTCTGACCCCCCTATCCCCCCCCCCATGGCTACGCCACTGCCTAAGGCAGAACCTTCGTCTTAACCAACGCAGAGATCTAGACTTCTGTTTGCTTCATTAGTTCAATTTTAATTAAGGCAGAATGATTTTTATTCCGGGCTGTTGAGTGCTAAAAAGCACGAAACTGCAGTCCTCGGATGGAATAACTGAGCTGGCGGTGTATTTTAAGTATTTCTACCTTAGCCCTGGCTTTAGGGCGGTAACTTACTACAAAATACCGAAGTATATAGTATAAAAATAAGATAAAAAAATTCGAAATAACAATGGTTTCTTATTTGAATACAATTCACTTAAAATAACCTATCTCTTAGAAATGTTTTAAACTGCATTCCAAAACCACAAATCAAAAAAGATTCAGGCGAGTGTCGTGCAACACAACCTATTCCGATGCAGCCCAATGCCTTTTTGTGAGGCGATTTATAATTAGGCAGTTCGTTGTAGCCAATGATCTTCATTGTTGTCACAGATTAATTACTCGTCGAAATTAAACAATTTTTCAAAAGGAAGAAGCAGTCCACGTACGAAGACAGGAACATCAATGATTGTCAAGCTGATAACCTTTACATGTACTGTAATAGTTTAAATTCAAAATGTGTCTAAAAAAGATTGTCAAAGGAGGAACAGTGATAACGCCCATCAAGACAAATAAATGCAAAATCGGTTGTTGGTTCAGTCTTCAACTGTGAGGGCCTGTTCCTCAACCTAATGAATGCCTAAGGCAGAACCTTCGTCTTAACCAACGCAGAGATCTAGACTTCTGTTTGGTTCATTAGTTCAATTTTACAGGCATTTATTGAAATTTTAAAATAATTTGCATTTGGATAAAAGTCTAACAATTGTCTTCAATTGTTGTTACTGAAAATATATATTTCAGGGTGGCACCTTCAGTAGGGGTTCTCACCTAGGAGGGGTCATGGCTCAGACTGCGCCATTGAAATTTTTAGGGAGGAGGGGGTGTTTTGAGAGGTGATTTCTCATTTTTAGGGGGCTCTTGCTTCGGGGAGTCTTTACGATATTTTGGGGGTGCCCTTGCTGTTAGGGGGTGGGCACTCCTGCCTTCAGATTTAGTGCCCATGTATGACGTCAATAAGGTAGATGGTGTCATTTACGATGCTGGTTTTTTCGCTGTCTTTTTCTGGTTGACCATTCAGTTTCGCTTTTGACAGCTCAATTTATTCCCTTCTGCCTTCACTCAGAGTGAATGGTGTGTGTGTGTGTGTGTGTTCCAAAGCTCCACAGCAGATTTCGTTCTCACTGGTAAGAACAATCCCACCACTTATTTCCAAAGTTTTTATGTCACCATTTGGATGCCGGAAAACACGTCCTGGTTACCAAATTGGCACAGTTCTTGCCTTTCTGCGCTATTCTTTCTGAGCCACTGGAGCAAATATCGGAGGTAAATGACAACTAAGAAATAACGATACGGAACAAGTAGAAGCTATAGTCAAGACGACTGGTCATTTTTTACTCATTTGTAAAATTGGTTTATCGTCAATTACTGCCGACTTTCTTCTAGTGTGTAAGTTTAATCATGCCATGTGACGCCAACACCATTTCACTTAGACCTTTCATAATGTTTTTAAAACGAATGTAAAAAGAATTAAATAATTTTCCCAGTGTTGACATGAGTGAACTTTAAGAGCTCTATAGAATATCAGATATATGTAGACAAGTTTACAAGGAACAAGCAATTATTTAGCTTATTGCCTAGAGCAAAGGAAACCGTTTACACCACAACTTGCAGTTTACCAATGCCTCCTCTGAACTATCCTGCTTTGCATTTGGTAAGGAGTAGGTCCAAAATTCTACCTGCAGTGATCCGCTTTTTTTCCCTGTATAAGGAAAATTTCTTGTCATCATTTTCAAGTACAGTAAACTCTCGATTATCCGTGGACTAGGGTGGCACGGTAACCTCGGATAAACGAAAACCGGGGATAATCCGAATAATAGGTAAAAAACGATGCTTTGTGTATACAAAAACTAAAAAATATGAATATCACTCACACATACATTTAAATTATAACTAAAAACATTGCTACATTGCATTTACTAACATTAATCATAAGAAAATATATATGTAATAACTTAAAGTGAGCAATAACACAATCATAATTTTAAAAACAAAATTGTGAAAAGATCCGCGGATAATCCGAACCGTGGATAATCCAACCGCCGATAATCGGGAGTTTACTGTACCTGCAATTAGCCAGCTTTTTGATCAGTTCAAGCTAGCTCGAATGTCAAAAGAGGGTTATATGTAAAATTGATTGAAATTTCCCTATTGACATGAAAGTTCATTCTAATGTAAAAGGGTGGATGAAGAATGGAGAAAAAAGCATAAATTGTTCCACTGACCTGTCCTTGAGTATGATGTTATTTCCCCTTTTCCTGAAGCATTTCCCCCATGGTGGAATGGCATCTGGTTCGAATGTGATCTCGGAAAACGAAGTGCTAGGGGGTTTACCAGCAAACGATGTCCCCTCAGTCTGGGTTTGCATCAAGTACGTGCCCAGGTACTCCATGGGGAAGTAGCACTGCCCCACGCACAACCCTGCAAAGAAAAATGAAATAAATTAGATACAATTAAGAGTTGATTATAAACAATAGCAACGTCTTGTAGTTGCTTCATTAAATGGCTATGCAAAAATTATGTGAAGTAAACTTAACAAGCATTTGCTTCAAGTTTGCGTATCGTCGCCACAAATCAATAGTAAGATATCTTACTGTTATTCTCGGGATTAGATGTTTTACTGTTGCTCTGAGACGACGATGTGCAATACACCAAGCCGACAGACCTCAGCAGTATTTGCAAAATCAATGTTGGAATCCGTCGGTTGAGTGGCGTAGTGGCTAAGCGTTGGAATCGCTCCCCTTAGATAGCAGGTTCAAACCCTGCTCCAGCTGGTGGATTTTAGGTTTGGAGTAGAAGTTTTATCTCACTCCTGGATCATACAAATAATATCGATAAAAACATTTCCGCCATTGAATGAATATTAAGTCCCTGAGCTGAGTTTGTTAAATTCTTCAATGACAGTTGAGTCGACGCTTCATTGTGATTATGACAAAGAAATAAAAATATTTCATTTCGGAATAACAAAAAAAAAAAGCATTAGTAGCAGAGTCGTGTATTCCTTCTTTTTAATCGTACGAAAAAAAAATCCGATTTAATTTTTTATTTCTTTTATCTTTTGATTTCTTTCGTTTTTGCGAGAAACTAATTTTGTTTTTAATACCTTCTGGATCACGTGATATTGTCATTTTTTTTTTTTTGTCATTAAATGAAAATCAAGTGCAGAAACGGAATTTCTCTCTTTTTCTCTTTTTTTTTTCCTTTTTTTTTCTTTTTCTTTTTAGTTTTATGTGACAGTTCGCTAGAAGTTTCATTGCAATTTAAAAATAAAGTAACAAAACAGTTTCATTTCGAAATGAAAATGTTCATAAAAAACATTAATTGTAGCTTGTATGCTATGTGGAACAAGTTCAATTGTACTCCTTCTTTCTCTCTACTTCATCACTCTTTTTTTTTTTATCTTTCGTCTGCGCGCTCTTTTCATGTTGATTTAATCCTCCTTAATTATTTGACTGCCGAGATCGATTGAATTTACGCGGCAATAAGAACGCAAACCGGGGGGCAGCGGAGCATCGAACAACGAAAAAGATGTCTTTCTTCGTTCTGCAAGACTCACCGTTCCACGACATTAACAACCCGTTACACAACCGATAATAACAGGGCTTCTGCTGCGACCGTCACAGGTGTGGTCGTGGGTGAAGGGGGTGAAAGGGGGGGGGGAAGGAAAAAAAAATATCTAAGCAAAAAGTAACACAGAAACGCTGTCAGGTTTCAGAAAGCATGGCAATAAAGGTAACTTTGCCGTAAATAATGACTCGCAAAAAATATTTTAAGAAAGGAAGGAGCCGAATTCCTCAACTCTGCTCGCTAGTTACGCTGATTGCTTCAACATTACCGAAATTACGTCTGCAAACCGGATTTTTGTTTTATCGGGTCTGCCCCATTAGTGGCGCTTCCTTCATTTAGAATTCCAAGAAGTTTGGTCATTTGTTTGTTTATTTGATCTTCATCTTTCCGTTTTAACTTATTCATTTTTTTTAAATGAGAAGATCTATTATCTTGGAGAGAGAGAAAAGAGAAAGTTAAGTAACTTCCGTTAACTCATAATTACCTTCGACGAGCTCGCCAAGCAAACCATTTCTCTTTTTAAGCTCATTTTACTAAATTAACGTTTTATGGAGCTGTTGTCCTACAAACAGCACTGAAGTTCTTAAAAGAAAGAAAAAAAAAACTGCTCAAATTGCAAAACATAATAATTTACATAGTTTAAAGAAATGAAGCACCGCTTCATTTGAAGTTCATCTTTTAAGGATCGGTTAGCTAATGACGTATAAAAGGAGAAAAAAACGTACAAAGGAAAAAAAACTACGATGGGTTGCATTAATGATGTGAAAATGTTTGTTTACTTGTGAAAGGTTCGGTACTACTCTAATAATAATGTAATGCAAAATTTTATGCCATTAGCGTTTATTTACTTCGATTAAAATGTTATCTGTATTCACAAAATATGTATATCATTTATTGTGATTATGAAAAAGAAATAAAACAATTTCACTTCGGAAAAATAAAAAATAAAAACATTAATTGTAGAGGCGTGTATTCATTCTTTTCCTTCGTACAAAAAAAAAAAAAAAAATCCTGTTTAGTTTTTTTAGTGCAAATTGTATCTTTTGATTTATTTCGTTTTAGTGAGAAACTAATTATGTTTTTACTACCTTCTAGATCATGTGGTATTTGCCAATATTTTTTTTTTCTTTTTTCTCATTAAATGAAAATCAAGTCCAGGAACGGAGTTTTTCTTTCTTTCTTTCTTTTTTTTTTCTCTTTAATAGTTTTTTTTTTTTTTTTTTTTCAATTTTTGGTAACAGTTCGCTGCATAAAAATTCAAATTTACTCTAGGCTGGGTTCAAACTATCATCATGAGTACCGAGGTTTTCCATGAATATTTAATTACAAAGCATACATTATTGCTCTTTTAAATAAAAAGTCCTTATGCTATGCAGAAAAGTGCGAGCTGAATCCGTCAGGCCTAACGAGCTAAATAGTGTTTCTCTTTCATTCGCAATAATTATATCCATAACATTAAAACAAATAATTAAAATGTCAAACACAAAAAGAGCTTGAATTGCAAAAATAATTGGAATTGCTTTGTTGATATTTCCAATTTCACTTTATGTTAAAACTTAAATAACCTTAAATGAAGCAGAATTAATATTTTTTCATTGTCATGGAAAAGCCCAACATAGCTACAAAAAGTTTTAATAATTATCAATTAGTGCAAAATTAGGGGTACACATTTATGTTTCGTAATTTCTCTCGAAACATTTTTTTTATACGTTCATTTTTTATGATAGACATAAGCAGGTTTACACTGACTAATAATTATCCGATCAAATATTATACTGAATAAAAATATAGTACACGTCTGTGTAAACATTATCTTTTTCTTGTTTGAGTAAGACAACTATGATAGAATTGAAATCCATGATAGATATACAATGCGTATATACCAGCACGTCATTGAGGATAGTCTCCCCATTTGCTTTAAATAAATTCACGCATACGAACGCGCACACACAGACGTGTACGTTATGTAAAGGTACGTGAATACGTGAATGCTATATGCATGTGCATATATGAATACAGTGGCCGCCGCTTATATGAATCACGTTTGTTCTAAACAGTTTTGATTCCACAAAGCGGCTGATTCAATAAAGCGGCTAATTCAATAAAGCTGGATTTTATTCTGTTTTTGACAATTTGATTCATAAAAGCAGTTGATTCAATCAACCACTGATTCAATTAACCGGCTCCCACAGTAGCTGTATATTGCGTTTTTAATCCTTCTCCTTCTAAAAAAAATAGTTAAATGACGATTCTTTATTGTAAATACGGGATACTTCTTGACTTATACAAATACAGTGGGCGCCAGTTAATTGAATCAGTAGTTAATTGAATCAACCGCTTTATGGAATCAAACCTGTTTAGAACAAACGTGATTCATATAAGCGGCGGCCATTGTATTGTGATACAGTGAAACCTGTGTAAGTTGACCACTTGTGGTGCACTACTTCAGTGATCAACTCAAACAGGTGGTCAACTTACAAAGGTTGATTTATATGATAAGGGCTAACTCCGTGCCTGAAAAAAGCAGTCAACTTAGACAGGTGGTCAACTTACATGGGTGGTCAACTTCGCAGGTTTTACTGTATATTTGTCTATTTCTCTCTGCCACTCTGTGCTCAAATTACCTGTGATCTAGGATAAGCAATGTCCTCATTTAGTGCATTCAGCATTATCAAAATTTTATGAGATTTCCTTTAGTAGCTACATGTAGTAGCGACTGCAAGCTAAGAATACCTGCGGTTCAAGGAAAAAATATCCAAATACCACCACTAAATTTCCAACTCCATGTTTGGAACCGAAACCATTTCGAGTTAAATGGCCTAGATCGGAACGATTTCGGGATGGTAATGGTCTTTAACTTCTTTCCTTTTTTTTTTTCTGACAAAGGATTACGGGTGATATCATTTAAACTCGTCCTGACGGACGAGTCGGGATTCCGTGAGAGACGTTTGGCAATAAATTTAGTAAGGACCAATACCGTGGGATAAACTCTGGCATTAGAGATTCCTCGGCATGCTCTGCTGAACAAGATTTCCTTTTCTAGCAGATGACAAGATTAAGGATTTTGCTCTTGTCCATGTCGTCTGTTCAGTGGATCGGTCGAAGGAGGAGGGAAAAAAAACGGACCACTTGCATTTTAAACTGGAAGCAACGAGTATTTAATCTCTCGTAAATCCGACTTTGGGTGAAAAGTTCAGCTTGATTTATGTGTTGTAGGATGAACAATGCGACAGATTCGCTCGATATAGTCGATCCTGATCAATCCTGCTATAGAATATCGAAGTAAAAATCGAAGTAAAGCGAAACAATACATACACATGCTTAAGCCTTGACATGCGCATCAGACAACTGCACAGTACAGTATATAACTCGATAAGTAGCAGAGTTTATGCACGCAGTGCCATTGCCTGGTGTAGTTAGAGACTGAGAGATAACTAGTATATTAAGTTAAAATATATTTATTCTTATACTCAAGAATTAACGCAAAAATAAAAGTATTTACAGAACATGTTAAACAGAAAAAATCAACACATAGAATCACACACTCGTGGATACAGTCGACTGCTTAAATACCTTCTTAAGCTACAGAAATTTGCATACGGTTAAGCAAATAAAACAGTTAATACATTACGACAGAATAAAATTAAAATTCCAACATAAATTCATGGAATAATTTTTGATCAATTCAGGGGCGGCCCTATAGGAGGTCCCTGTAACTTCCATAAAAATTTCTTTATTCGATACATTTTGTCTAACGATTCGTACAATTTGGAAACTGTATTGAAATGATGGAACTTTGAGTTTGTTTCTTTATTATTGTTATTTTGTTTTTGTTTTGTATTTACGACGCCTAATGTCTATTCTCATTTCATGTAAGGATGTGCATGCGCGTATTTGGTCATTCGGTGAATTTCGTATTTTTTTTTTTTTTTTTCTTTTCTTTTCTTTTTGGTCATTTGGAGATGCTCAAATTTATGGGATCCCTTCCCCTAAATTTGAGCATCCAATCTCATAAATTTAAATTTATGGCACCCCTGGATCTAACACAAAAACCGAAAAGAAAAAGATTTGCAAATATTTTGTCCTGAGTTCGGAGCAATGCATGGTATAGCCATACAAAGGTTCCAATCAATTCCAGGTACCTGGTCACCGGAGTGACTAAAAAATATCTTGCCAACTAGTTCTCTTAGAACAAGAATCTTTCAAACATCATATAAAACCTGGATTTCCCAATAAATTACGAGAAACAATTTTTCTGCCTCCTAAAATTGCTTCCTGGCTCCAATGGTTTTACAATTTTAGTCAAGCTTCTGATAATAACCAGTCAAAAAATAGAACCACTTCATGCTAATTTTGTGGAACTACCTACAGAGACAACAATGCACATCAACAAGATTCAAACATTTGCATTTACTCAATAATAATAATAATAATAATAATAATAAACATCACTGTAGTTTTGAACATTGTAGATAATAATAAAAAATGCTTCAGAGCATGTTCGTATGAACTGGAAAAAAAATGATTTTGGACTAGCATAAATACTTGTGTACATACATACATATGCAGGGCATGCATTGTAACTTAAGGGAAAAGTTAAAATTCATATTATTCCAACCATTTTTCAGATTATTTTGCGTTACCCAGTAAAATAAAATGCGCTCTAAAAACCAATAACCATCCATTATTTAATGAATCTTCATGAAATAATTAGTAAAAGAAAATTATTTCAAATATTAATTCAGCTTTGTAAAGTTATTTCCTTTCATCGTTTCTTGCAATCTTGGGAAACTAATATCTAACTAGCTGTGTTTCCCAGCATTGCACGGTCTTCCTCGAAAACGAAAGTTGTGTCAAGTGACGCATTTTCAACAATTAGGGTTAATTTAAAGAAAATAACAATGGTGTAAAATTTCCCATCAACGCACATAAAAGATAAATTTTATTACTCAAGATTGAAATTTCACTCTTTGGATATTTTTCAAGTTCCAGAAATTCAGTCAAAGATTTCGTTTTTACAGATTTTCTTGTGAAAACCACCCAACACCGATAGGAGCGAAAAAAATTAATCATGTGAATTCCTGAGCATCAAAGGATCTCTGAGCTAAATTTGGCAAAAATTCGACGTAACCTCAAAATTTGTATGAGGACCCCTAACTCATATGTGAATTCCTGAGCATCAAAGGAGCTCTGCGCCTTTTGGCAAAAATTCGACGTAAACAAATTATAAAAGAAAGATACGCACACATATACACACTCACAAATAAACATATATTTTTCTATATATACTATATGTATATACTAGTGGTACCCGCACGGCTTTGCCCGTAATAGAAAAATTAAAACGTCTTTTGGTTCGCCTGTATATTTACAAATAATGTGTGGTTAATTTTCTCGCTGATTAGCTAGTACCTATATTACGGTTCCACGTTATGATAATTTCGTATCTCGCCAATTGGCTTGTCCCCATGTTACGGTTTCACGTTATGACAATTTCGTAATTTACTCGTCCATCTTATGACAATTTTGTTCTTAAAATTGGAATAGGAAAGAACCACATCGAATTTTCGAAAAATCGCTTCGAGGTGCACACCCCCATGCTACAAACTAACTTTGTGCCAAATTTCATGCAAATCGGCAGAACGGTCTAGGCGCTAGGCGCGTCACAGAGATCCTGACAGACAGGGATCCTGACAGAGAGAGATCTTGACAGACAGAGATCCGGACAGAGATACTTTCAGCTTTATTATTAGTAAAGATAGATTAAGAACAAATAAGAACAGCAAATAAGAAATACGGATGACAACTAAAAACAAATAAGAAATAATAAGTAAATAAGAAACACCATTAAAAATATATTTACCTAAGCAATAAAAGATAATGCACCATTATGCTGTTTCATAAACAGAAAAATGCCATTGTAGTTTACTCATAAATAAAAAGGAATATTTAAACTCTTTATTGAAGACCAGTTCTGTTTCCTAGACATTACTTCATTACTTTCAACGGGTCAATTTCCGAAGGATAAGAATTCCGAAACTCTGTCTTTTTTCTGATCTTGTTTTCCTAATAAGAATTATCTCATAATGGAACATTTATTCTTTCTTGTTCTCGCAGCAAACAATCATCCCCCTCGTGTTGTAAACATTCTTTAGTTCGAATCAAAGTAGTTCAACGCACGGAATCAAAGAGAAAATCCGCCCGAGGCTTGAGAACTATTAAAAAGCTCGAGGTCGAAGTTTTGAAGTTTAAATTTAATGAATGTTTGCGGACCAGTGGTATGCGGCTGGGAATGTATCAGTCAAGCGGGAGTACATTTATTAACATTCCTTCGGTGGCAGGGGGGGGCCCACATGGGAGGGGGGGATTATGGTGCAAGTTACGCCATCAAAATTTTCGGGAGGGATTTTTTAATTTTTATAAATTTATTTATTTGAATTTATATTCATTTTTTTTAATGAAAATTGTTTAGTTTATTTTATTTTGTTTATATTTTATTTTATTTATTTGTTTAGTTTGTGTGTGTGTGTGTGTGTGTGTGTACGTCATTGCCGCAGAACAGAACATTTCTAATAATATTAAAAAATAATAGTAATTAAAAATATATAAATAAAAAATGAATAAAAAATATTTTTAAAAAATAAAAAAAGAGAGCTAAAAAATAAAAAAGAGAAAGAGGGTTGAGAAAAAAAAGGGGGGAATTTGCGCCATTGAATTTGGGGGAGGGGGGATGGGCCCTCCTGTATCGGAGGAATGTCTCCTTCGAATCCTGAATTCTTATTGGTTGAAAGACGGGCACTATAAATGAAATATCACTTGCAATCTTAAATAAGCAATCTCTGATAAGATTGCTAATTATGCGTATTTAATAGATGGGAATAAAATTAATGTTAGCACTCAAAATTTGAATCCTCAACAATCGAAGCATATTTCTCCCGATTTATTTGTTGACTTAAAAAATTCTCCCGCGATCACAAAAGCTCCATCGAATCCCGAATTCTTATTGGTTGGAAGACGGGCACTATGAATGAAGTATCACTTGCAATCTTGAATTAGCAATCTCTGACAAGATTGCTAACTATGTTATTCAGTCTTGGAGTCAATTACGAGGGAATGTAATCGATTATGATTACGAGCACGGAGCACGAAAAAAAAAAGGAGATTACAATTACGATTATAGTACTCTGACAAAACGTAATTTCCATTACAGCAAACTATCCGATTATGGAGAAAACGTCATCGATTACGATTATAATATGTCGATTATGATTTTGATTACGATTAGACTTATAATATAATGTAGATATATCACTCATTTGCATCAACAACGTGATTGTTGGAATTAAGATTCTTGAATAATATAAAAAAGATAACTGCAACTACCATGTAGTATTAACTTGAAGAATATTTATTTTGAATTATTGCGTTGTTGCATTAAAAAAGCAACATATGAAAGATAAAAAGCATCTGGAAAATTCAAATTGCGTACATCACACAACGTTACAATTTGTTTAATTGATGAAGCTAAATTTGCTGTTACCACTTAACATCTGAATCTTCAACAATGGAAACAGATTTCGCCCGATTTATTTCTTGACTCAAAACATTCTCCCACGATCACAAAAGCTCCATCGAATCCCGGATTCTTATTGGTTGTGGGACGGGTACTATGAATGAAATATCTCCTGCGACCTTGAATTAACAATCCCTGATAAGATTGCAAACTATGTTAATAGATGAAGCTAAAATTGCTGTTACCACTTAACGCCTGAATCTTCAACAATGGAAACAGATTTCTCCTGATTTATTTCTTGACTCAAAACATTCTCCCACGATCACAAAAGCTCCATCGAATCCCGGACTCTTATTGGTTGTGGGACGGGTACTATGAATGAAATATCTCCTGCGACCTTCAATTAACAATTCCTGATAAGATTGCAAACTATGTTAATAGATGAAACTAAAATTGTTGTTACCACTTAACATCTGAATCTTCAACAATGGAAACAGATTTCTCCCGATTTATTTCTTGACTCAAAAAATTCTCCCACGATCACAAAAGCTCCATCGAATCCCGAATTCTTATTGGTTGTGGGACGGGTACTATGAATAAAATATCTCCTGCGATCTTGAATTAACAATCCCTGATAAGATTGCAAACTATGTTAATAGATGAAGCTAAAATTGCTGTTACCACTTAACATCTGAATCTTCAACAATGGAAACAGATTTCTCCCGATTTATTTCTTGACTCAAAAAATTCTCCCACGATCACAAAAGCTCCATCCAGGGCCGTGTCCAAGGGGAGGGTTTTAGGGGTTAAACCCCTCCCATTGGGGTAAACATAAAAGGCCAAACGAAGAACATGAGCATTTGACTTTTCATTCATTTTAATGTGAAAGTTTGTGTGCAGCGTTTCTTAAAACAGAAATAAAAATAAACTTTTTCTGAAGAGTTTTTCTGCAATTAGGTCATGGTGGATTTGGCATTTGTTGCAGCTATGAAGATGCATTAGTGATTGTGTTTGGTAATGTTAATTTGCAGTTGTAATAAGATCTCTCTTGTTTAGTTTATTGAGCATTATTTCAGAATATAAAACCTAATATGCATGCTTCATTATAAAAGAATGCGTAGCCAATTTCTAATTCTAATTTCAATATACCCCATAGTAAACAGATTTGATTAAAAAGAAACGAACAAGTTTTCTAAAGAAACAAATAAGGTTTGATTAAAAAGAAGGTATATACTCTTGTCACTTATGCATCTAGAATCATCCTTGGGAGGTAGGATGGGGGCAGAGTAATCCTTACATGTATAGAAATGCCATACTGGTATCGAAAATGTAACTGAAAACTAAAGTTTGTAAGGGATTGAACTCTCCCCCCCCCCCCCTCAGATTAAGAATTAGAATTATTAAAACCCCTCCCTTTATGAAAATCTGGACACGGGCCTGGCTCCATCGAATCCCGAATTCTTATTGGTTGTGGGACGGTGACTATGAATCAAACATCTCCCGCATGGAGTTAATGAGCGCGTGTCTGCAGAGTTAAAAGGAAGCCCATTTCAGTGGCGTGGCATGGAGTTTAATGTCAGTGGGGGTCCCAGTGGGGAGCTTCCGGTTGCCACTAATGATTTCCGCGACATCCCTTTTATACAGAAAGTTGAGAAGATCGTGTTCCATGCTGTTACAGGTAGACCTTTATCCTTGTTTTCACACATGTAATTCATGGTTTTGGACCATTTTTTATCTCATTGTGTTTGCAATTAAAAAGGAAAACAGAAACCCAGTGCCAGATGTCTGTTTCTCCGAAAGAGTTCAGAGGGACAAACGAGACTTTTAGTTCATTACTGAAAAAGGAGTACAGTGAAGATCCATTTATACGTTTTTCTTTTATACGTTTTTATCATTTATACGTTTTATTTAATCGGTCCCAACAGAGTCCGAATACATATTGGCGTGCACCTATTATACATTTTTGTCGTTTGTACGTGCTTTTCATTAAGTCCCTATAAAAACGTATAAGCGGTGTATATACGTTTTTAAAGGGCGTAAAAATATGGCGTATAAACGTATAAACAGCGTATAACTATTATACGTTTTTCTCGTTTATACGTGTTTTTCATTAAGTTCCTTTAAAAACGTATAAGCGGTGTTTCACTGTATTCAGGGGCTCATCGATGGGAGTTAATCGTGGCCTCCCAAAAATTTGCTTATTAGATAGATTTTGTCAGACGATTTGGCAAAACTATCATCACTGGGCGAAATTTGAAGTTCCATTTGGCAAATTGAGAATTCCCTTTCTCCCAAAAATTTAAGTTCGGGGAGCCTTTCTGTAAGTATTCCGACATACTGCGATATTCTGATACATAATTGCTCAGATTGGTGATTACGTATAATTATTCCTTTCCTTATTCCTAGATTGATTTATTGCCACGTAATTAGTCAAGCAGCTGTCAAAAACAGTGAAATTAATAGCGTGAAATAACTCCATCAAATCAAACTGGAAGCACGAGTAAATCAATCAAAATGATTTGAGTAGCCTACCGAAATAATTGTACCTGGATGAAACGTAAAGATAGTTTAGAATGATTTAAGCTATCAATTAGATCAATATTTTGAATAATCCACAATAATCAAGCATAACTGCAAAGTGTAATAATCTCCTGAATTGATTAGTCACCATGAGTCGAAACACTCGCTGATCTCTGTTTGTAAGTCGCCTCTTTAAGTCAGAGTCAGCTACAAAAAGACTACAAGAAGATGTTGCCCTTGCAGTGAGTCAGCTACAAAGACTGCAACTCCTAACACTCCTCATCCCGACAAACCTTGAACATATTTCAGTTTAAAATATTGGAGAAGCTTGTGGAACATAATGAATAAGGTATGAAACTAAACAAATCATTATTAAAATTTAATAATATAATACTAATTAATCGAACTAATGCCAGTAGCAAAAACAGCGCGACTCTGCGACACACGTCAATGATTCTTGAGAAAGTTTGCAGATGATTTCTTAGTTGGTGGGAAAAAAACCCTAAAATTTTGAAGAAAAAAAATCGTAAGTTTCAGCTAATGAAGATTTGTACCATATTTTCTTGAATATAATCCACTGGTATCGTGTACTTGTAAGCATCTTATCTGTAAGCATTTCTTGGTGTCGATTTAAATTTTACGATGAATCTAATGTTGATTTATCTTGCAGAATATTTTAATTTTTGATCTGCATCACAGACTGCTGTGACAAAATCTGCCATTGGGGAACTAATTTCATAATTATTAAAACACTTAAAATTGCTTGCCCATGTGGAATGGTAAAAATCATACGAACGCGCATATTCAAAATTCACATGTGCCGCAGTAAATGTTTTTTTTTTTTTTTTTTCAGTTTTCACTGAACAGATAGAAAATGTGTGACACCTTGAAAGGAACTAACAGAATAACAGATAATTCCTCAAAGGTCCTAAGAACCTCGTGCCGAAAAGGTCGAAATTGAAAGTAGCAGCATGTCATGTTTTTGCGTGCATGTCATGAAAAATAAAAGAAATCAAGTACCACGACGAATTCGAACCCCTCCCCAGCAATCTGAATTGGGTTCGACCTGGGCTCCGATTCCCTTTAACCTCTCGGTCCACGAGCGAGACGTGAGAAATGCTACTGTCTTACCGGTCACGACCGGCCCGCCGGTTTCCGGATCCCCCGCTCTGAAACACGCGCCACTGGTCACGATTGACGATTCTAGGAGAGAGGGTTCGAAAATGTCTTGATATGCCCTTTTTTTACGGTTCGATCTTTATCAGGCGGAACATTTTTACTGCCCGTAAAAGAGCACAGCAAATATGCTTTTGGGAGTCGGAAACGGAAGTTACAAGTGTCATTATTGTATTCATAGCAAGATTTTTTAAAAAAATTTATCAACAAAGTATTTGGATCTTTCGGTGTAATTATTTCTTTAATCATAAATAAACATGACACTCAGTGGATAATTGAAAAGCTGAATTAAAAAACACTTATAAAAATGGATATTTTGACATTTTGTATTTCTTTCCGTTGCACTTTAAAATAATCATAACAATAACAGTGATCAGCGAAAAAATCTTCCGTTACTCTTTAAAATAGTCATAACAGTAACAGTGAACGGAAAAGATCTTCCGTTACTCTTTAAAATAGTCATAACAATAACATTGAATGGAAAAGGTCTTCCGTTACTCTTTAAAATAGTAATAACAGTAACAGTGAACGGAAAAGATCTTCAGTTACTCTTTAAAATTTCACAAGAATAATAACAATAAGTGACCAGAAAAGATCTTTGGAAATAGAAAAAATGAATTTTAAATAAAGATCTGAACTGTTCAAAATCTACCCGTCACGCTTGCCTCACCGCTGCAACTTCGTACCACAAAAACTGATTTGCACAAAGCTACAGAAAATAGAACAAACCAGAAATTAACCATTTTTTCGCTTCGCTTTTTGTCAAATATAATATAGTCTTTCGTTAATCTAATCAATTTTAAATGCTGAAATAAAATTACTTTCTTGTCTAGTTGTCATTTTAAAGTAATAATTTGACTATAGAGAACACCCTTTCAATATACATAAATGTGTTCCTAGCTTTGTTTTAATCTGAGTTAATAAAAGCCTTGTTGGTGCTTAACAACGAGGGACAAAATATACAAGCGTGAAAAATCGAATGATTAAGTTTAAATGTCTCTTAAATAAAGCTTTATGCAAGCAAAAAAGAGAAAAAATGAATAAACAAAAATAACAAAAGACGAAAATAAGAATATAAAAGGGGAAAAAATCTACATGGTTCAATTTTCATTTTGCATGTTAACCCACGGGAGCTCAGTATCTGAAATATGCGAATTTTTACACCATATGCAGAGCTCAGCCAATGAAAATACGTTCTGCAGACTCGAGAGCTAAAGTACTTTTCATTTATATTAAGCCCTGTTTACGGCTAATCATTTGGTTGCGTTCAAATGTCTTACATGCAACGTGAAATACCTCCAGATTTATTCTATTTGCGTAGTTTTAAATTAAAAGAGACATTTTGTTTGTGAAATGAATTGAATTTCAATAAAGACAACTGTTCTGAGTTAATAAAATCTTCGTCTCGTTTCTGTCGCAAAGAGGATACCTTTTTTTACTTGAAGCATGTTCATCAACAAAGACAAATTCAAAATTGAAAGATAAAATATGTTTTTCTCAATCGCAAAAAAAAAAAAAAAAGTAATGATAAAAAAGAAGAGACGACAGACGAGCTATTAAAACGAAAGTTATGTTGATTCTGTGATCTATTTGTTACTAACAGCTATAATACCTCTTTTTGGTTTTCTCACTTATCAATACAGATATTGACTTCATGTATTTTCCTCTTATCCAATAGCAGCTCTTCGTTAACTCAAAACCTAATGACTTTACTGGTCAGCACACTTATTGATGGCATTTTGAAGACGCAACAGTAAACTGATAATCTCCTATTTTTTCCCTCATATTTATATCATGTTTAGGACATAAAATCATGTTTACGACTGTGCTTGAATTGTGTTTTTAAAAAGCCCGTTATCATTCTTCCTAGAACGTGCAACAGACGACTGTTTACAATCACAATCGGGCCAGCATCCCAATCGGCACTTGTTACGGAATCGTAGAAACGATTCTCTGGTCGTCCACGCTTCGTTAACCACCTCACGATTTCGAACATTCCCTAAACTGCCCTTTAACATCCAATGTCCAAACGGAAATCGCGTAATCCGGTTCCTTTTTCGGGTATTGTTTTTGGCGAACTGCATGCCTCTTCTTCTTCTTCGAGGAGGTTATCTACCGGATCCTTGTTGGACCGGAAGTTTGGAAGAAGAATTTTTAATTCTCCAGGGTCTTTGTCCACTCAGTGGTCACGCTTGGATGATTTCTGGACGTTATGAGTGTAGAAAGAATGCGTCTGACTCCATGAAGAGAAAGATTGCTCGTATTGCCACCTCAGTTTGTTGATGTCCCTGAAGACGCCATAAGTTTGCGGTTGAAAGTTATTCCTGATGGAATCTACCAAAATTCCCTATGAATTCTTTAACCATCTTGTGGTTGGCCAGTCCCAGAGTCACAAGTTAAATGGAAGCGACATCTCATTAAGAACCGCAAGGTTGTTAAACATTGATAAACATGTACTATACCTTAAATACCACATACCTCAGTAATAAGTTTGGATACTTTTCGTCGCTCAGAGCAACAGCAAGATATCTAATCCCAGAAATAACACTAAGATATCCTACTGTTGCTCTGAGGTGAAAATTTAATAAACACAAGAGATTTTAATTGCAATGAGTTGCAGCGTATGCAAAATTCTATAGAGCAGACAATGTCGTTCTTCTATGGTCTTCTACATATCGCCGCCTCAGAGCAACAGTAAGATATCTTTGAGAGATTAGGTATCTTACTGCTCTGAGACGAGCGACGCTATGCTCAATACAGGCTTTCAATGAAACGTACAAGAAATGACTGGATTCTATCGGTTTGAAAATACAATGAAATTCCGTTACTACGAACATCAATAGAACTAATTATCCGTTAAAACGAAATAAATTTTCAGTCCCGATTTAAATGCTATTTGGTTGAATTCTATTACAATAAAATTTCCAATACAACGAACAAAATTTGCGGCCCGTACAGTTCGTTGTAAAGGGATTTCTCTCTACTTTCTGAATAGATTATATAGAATTGATTATTGAACCAGATGTCTGTTCCTATTTTATTTACAGACGGACTCTTACACACTGCAACCAATCGATTTGCAGCATTTTTGGGTGTACAGAACGTAAACATGACTTTACCTCAAAATTCGTCTTGAAAGCAGGGTGTGCTTGTATAACGACGATAAAATTGGCATCATTTTATAGTCCTGACATACTCCATTTTATATTCCAGGAGTGGATTAAGGCCAAATCTAAACGAGCAAACTATAGTTTAATCTTTCTTGAATGAGCAACGCCCCTGATGGATCTGCAAGTCATTTCTTTTTGAAGATACTCATATTATGAACAGGCAGGAGGAAGAAGTTAATGATGGTAGGAAAGAGACGAAGAACGTGAGTTTTGTAGGATTCTAAAAGATCAATTTTTTTCTTAAGTGACTTGAAAATTTACCCAGTTTTTAAAGACCGTAAACTACTGTTTAGGTTTTGTCTAAAAATATGTTGGCAATCTTCATAAAGATTATGCCGTGGAGTCGCGTACTGATGAGATAGAAACGACTCTACTGGTAAACAATTCATACGCAATCCGAAAAGAAAAGGGAGGATTGCGCATTGATTTGTCTACTACTTCGTTTCTACTGTATACCACACTACTCCAGCAAACGACTCCAGACATAATATTTCTTGCTATATATGCTTGTGAAATTATACGTATGCTTAAGATCAGGAGCTGTTTAGTGCTATGGCAGAAACGACTCTACCGATAGATAAATCATGCGCAATTCTGGGGGCGGGGGGGGGAAGAAAAGGGAAGATTGAGCATTGATTTGTCAACTACTTTGTTTCTACTATGCCGGTACTCCAGCACACGGCTCCAGACATAATATTTCTTGCTATATGATTGTGAAATTATGCGTATGCCTAAGATCAGGAGCTCTTTAGTGCTATAGTAGAAACGCCTCTACCGATAGATAAATCGTGCGCAATCCGAAGAAAAGGGAGGATTGCGCAATGATTTGTCAACTACTTTGTTTCTACTACACCAGTATTCCAGCACACGGCACCAGGCATAATATTTCTTGCTATATGATTGTGTAATTATTCCTATTCTTAAGATCAAAAGCTGTTTAGTGCTATGGCAGAAACAACTCTACCGATAGATAAATCATGCGCAATCCGAAAAAAGAAAAGGGAAGATTGCGCATTGATTTGTCAACTACTTTGTTTCTACTATACCGGTACTCTACCGGTACTACCTAGCACACGGTTCCAGGCAAAATATTTCTTGCTATATGATTGTGAAATTATGCGTATGCCTAAGATTAGGAGCTGTTTAGTGCTGTGGTAGAAACGACTCTACCACAAAATTATCTATTGTACCGATAAGATAAATCGTGCGCAATCTGATAAAGAGAAGGATTGCGCATTGATGCGTCGAAAGTAGAGTCGCTTCTATACCTTAGGCTTCATAATTCTTGCTATATGATTATGAAATTCAGATCAATACGAAAGAATGAATTCTTATCTATGGAACCGGACGCAACTGCTATGATGTATAGTCGTAATTATTACACACTCACACTGCCTAAATTTCATCTATTTTGCATAAACTCTGCGACGTAATGAGTAAGGAATTTCTACTCGTAGTTGTATCCTGAAAAATATAATGATGCTTTTTTTTTTTTAAATTTTTATGCAAAATAAAATTATTTGAAGTAATCAGATGAAGCATTCAAAATAAATTTCTTTAATAATAACAATCAGCATAATGGCATTCAGCTTACGTCCTAATGAGTTAAAAATAGCATTAATGTCTAATGTAATGATGAATCCATTATCTCAAAGCGATGGTCCCGGAAAATGTCTGGATTTAAATTTGAGGTTACTTTTTTCTCATACTCCACTAACGTCCTGATAAATAGTTTATGCATGGGAAACAAGATACATTTCAAAGCAATTTAGTTTCCAATTTCGAATTTTTTTTATTAATGATTGAGAAACATATAGAAGATTTCTGAGAATACAAAGTAATTTAATCGGAAGATATAACTTTATAAATAAATGCAAACGACAATTTCTTATTTCGACTTCATTAATATTGAATAGGATTACATCACTGTAATTGTCCATTACGCATCAATTTTCAGGTACCTCTGGCAGGAATGAGTTGACTGTTAAGACAGTTTAGACTACTCCTTAAATTCAAAACAGTAGTTTTGATTTCTTTTTCAATTCTAGTTGTCAAAATTATTTATTTTTTAAGACAAAAAATAGAATAAGATAGTTTATTCGGCTATTTTCTTGTTAGATTGCACAGCACTTCAGATATAGAATAGACGCGGTGTATACTTAATTTCTTTTTTAGTTTTCCAACTCCTTTTATTTCTTTTGTGCGCACTTCATTTGTTTTCAAGAGCTAAAATTTCATGCCTGTTTTAGTTCATCTACGTGCCGAAACTGAACATTTCGTTTCTGTACTATTTTGCACCTATTTAACATCGATTTTCATGTTTCGTTATAAAATTAAGACCAGCTCTACTTTAACCTACATGATGCGCTATGGTTATTATTTTTTAATTTAATTTTTAAGGAAATTTAATTTTTATCTTACTGAAATTTGATAAAGCTGTCTTATGAATAATAGTTTTTAAAAAATCCCCCCCCCCTCTCATTCTCTTCATGGTTATATTGTTGCCGGAACTTGGATTTTTTATTTTCATTCCGTAGGAACTGGTAAGTTTGTTACTGATAACTCTTTAGTATCTACGATAACTATTTTTAATTAAGTATTGTAAGCTAGCTTGGGTCAAACTCAAAGCAATGTCTTTTCCCACCGATTCTTGCCAATTTGTAACATAAAATGTCAAAACCGTTTTGAAATGATTTGGACAGCACAAATCGCTGAAGTTTATAGCAAAATGGAGTTACAGTGTTAAAATTGCAAAGCAATTAGTGATACAGTGAAACCTGTGTAAGTTGACCACTTGCGGTGCACTACTTTAGTGGTCAACTTAAACAGGTGGTCAACTTACAAAGGTTGATTTATATGATGAGGGCTAATTTCGTGCCTGAAAAAAGCGGTCAACTTAGCCAGGTGGTCAACTTACAAGGGTGGTCAACTTCATAAGTTTTACTGTACAGTGAAACCTGTGTAAGTTGACCACTTGCGGTGCACTACTTTAGTGGTCAACTTAAACAGATGGTCAACTTACAAAGGTTGATTTATATGATAAGGGCTAATTTCGTGCCTGAAAAAAGCGGTCAACTTAGCCAGGTGGTCAACTTACAAGGGTGGTCAACTTCATAAGTTTTACTGTACAGTGAAACCTGTGTAAGTTGACCACTTGCGGTGCACTACTTTAGTGGTCAACTTAAACAGGTGGTCAACTTACAAAGGTTGATTTATATGATAAGGGCTAATTTCGTGCCTGAAAAAAGCGGTCAACTTAGACAGGTGGTCAACTTAAATGGTGGTCAACTTCACGGGTTTTGCAGTACTTATTTCACTCAATAATAAGAGATGCTCTTTTCCTTTTGGAATTCCATGTGTATTGTTTTGAATACTGAGGAGGACGAAATTTCTAACCGTCTCGGAATTACTTCATCACGATTAATTAAAATAATTAAAACGGAACTAATCAACGGGACGAACACAGACTAAGACATCAGCATCCCGGCTAACAACAAAGGCCGTTTTCAACCCGAGCAGCAACCGTGTATGAATCTGCAGGTGGCAAAAAGCAAAACTGGTTCCCAAACAATCCTTCCTCGTAAGCACTGTTAACGCCACTTAACCCCACTGCATGTATCTTAAAGAGTTCTTGACGCTGCGCCTTTGTCTACCACACAAAAAGCGACTAGGAAACAATTTTTCAATTATGACTGCTCGCCAGCCCCATAAAATGCATCCAGAGCAGGTGTTCCTTCTAAAGGTGCGAATCATAATATGAGCTTTGTGAGCGGATAAATTCTATTATTACCTCACTCGCTCCCTATTATACCGGTCTTAAGTCAAGAAACGTGGACTGCGAGGGATCGTCATGACATTGCATCGCGGTTGGTTATAAACAATATCAAACCGCCGGGGTGTATACAGAACACATCTAAATTGGAGAGGTATCTGATATAAAAGAGCCATTACCTACGCTGTGGCAACAGTAAATTATTCCCGCAGTACGTATTCGATTGTCAATGTTAATGAATATCGTAGTAACGATAAAGTTTTTTTTTTTTTTTTTGAGCAATCACGATTGTTTATTGTTCTCATTTGACTGTTTTGATGTCCTTTGATTTTATTTTCCCACCGCCACCCTCTGCAGCATCACCGTGGACAGGCGGGCTGCTCACGATGCTGCACCTATAGCGAAGGCCGTCTCCAAGTTGCATCCATGTCCTACACACACGTGCATACATACACAACTACACACACAAGCACGCACACACACACACAAACACGCACACACACATACACACACATACACCTACACACACAAACACATACACACACAAACACATACACACACAAACACATACACACAATTAACCACACATTTATGCCTGCACACAGACACAAACACATATGCCTACGCACACATACACATACCCCCCCCCCCCGCAAACTCACACATTCATACACATAATTACCCAGACACTTATGCCAGCACACAGACACAAACACACATGCCTACACACACATACACATACCCCCTACACACAAGCACACATACCCCCCACACACAAACACACACGCCTACATACACACACTCGTGATTGCGAAAAACATAATTTGAATTCAAGATGTCAAAATTCAAATTAATTTTTCTTTTTTTTTTCTTTTTTTTTCTTTTTTTAACTAACCACTGGCATCTGTATGCAGTCCAAACATGCTTAGCTTTTGTATGTACTCTGATCCCTAAATATCACTGCTCATGTGAGTTTCTAATGCCTACTTTCCAAATCAACCAATTCCGGTCAGAGAGATAGTTTGTTTGCTTATTGACACTTAACAAATTCCTAATTTGTCCTAAAAATAAAATGCGAATTCCTTTTCATCAGATTACCCATTTCAGAACGCCGATTACAGATAGAAACATTCCTAGCTCTCTTTTCCTAATTAGCCCTGGCAAATAAGAATACTAATTCCTCTGAGTCAGATTCCTTATCCCTACGATCCAGGACTTGGATTCCCTTTAGTCACATTTCTACAAGCTAAATTCCATCTGTCGGGTAATTAATTTTAAGGAACATATTTTACACAAGAATGAGCAATTTCTTTTTAATCATTCCTTAAAGCGAACAATTTTAAGAGGCGTGAAAATCTACGAAAAAAAAAAAAAAAACACTTTGTCTGCAATTGCAGATTATATTAAAAAGCTCCGAGCAAAGGAATTAGCTGTCTCACATAAAAGCGTCACTCTTTTAAATGGGTATTTCTTTCTGCTGAGCGTTATAGATGGCTCAAAGTTGAATTAAACGAGCTGATTTGTGCATCACATGACTTCCTTTTACACCAATTTAATGTCATTTTCCCACTTTTGGCAGTTTTAATGTGATTCAATAGTTAACTTGTTAAATATCACCAACAGTGGCTAACTTGAAACCAGATTTATATATATAAAAAAAAGCCAATTTTTTCGCCAAGTTGGCGACAAAACTTGGCGACCAAAAGACTGGCGATATATCGGCAAGTGCCCGGCAAATTATAACACCCCCTGAGTTTGTATCGAAATTAACATCGAAATTAACGAAATCCCCCCCCCAAAAAAAAAGTGCAAACGACCCCGCTAAGAGTCTACATACCAAATTTCAACTTTCTAGGACGTACCGTTCTTGAGTTATGCGACATACATACGCACATACACACATACGCACATACAGACGTCACGAGAAAACTCGTTGTAATTAACTCGGGAATTGCCCAAATGGATATTTCGGACGTCTATACGTTCCTAGGTATATATGCACGTGTGGTCGGGTCGAAAAAAATCCTTCGGGAGTAAGCAAAATGGAAATTAAGATCGATTTTTGAGTGAAAATCATTTCGCGAATACAATACTTCCGTTTTTGTAAAAGGAATCAAAAATAGAAGCTGGTTCATCTCCACTAAGTATTATTTGTGTGAGACGAACAAAAGTCGATTTAAAAAAGCACTGCTGTGGAAAAATGGATGATTTAAGTATAGGCGTTATCGTATTTCTGTTATTCTATGGAAATATCTTATTTTTTTTCTTCCAGAAGATATGTACTTCATTTTTAATCAGAACTGCTACTGCTATTCTGATTTCTTGGGAAAACATACATTAAT